>NW_027069485.1:522482-586914 GCF_002906115.3 Quercus suber | reverse complement strand
TTTTTTTAAAAATCTTTCAATCTATTTTTTCTTTTGTGACAAATTGTATAGCTTTAAAAAAAAAAAAAAAAATCTTTTTGGGGATAATAGGATATGAAACCATGTTTGTAAAACAACATATGTAATAGCAATGTAAACGATGTCCACGTATATAGCATTTTTTTTGTTTTTTTATAAAGTCTATGGAAGGGTTTGGCTGATTGGAATTTCACTATGATTTTAAACATGTATTTTAAGGGTTTTAACTTTTAATGGGTAACATTTTTCCATGAATATAAATAAAAGGTTAAGAATAAAAAACTTTAAATATCGGTTTCTAAATATGATGGATTGTTTACAAACTTATGCTATAATTAAACATTGATCTAGTCAAAAATAAGAACTTTTCTCTTTTATGCAATAGATGTAATACTTTAATTTCATTACCGATATTAAGAATATTTTTACACTTCTTTATACAGATCTAGAAGGGTGGCTCTAGAAGACCAGACTCGTGCTTCACCTTTTACATCACGATTTTCAGGGAATGTAAGTTTTATATTCTCCCAGAATTATCACATTTTGGAATCACAGTTTATTAGTTCCAAATCTTTTCTTCTTTTATTCATTTTACTCATCATTTATTTTATTGATATACTCATTAATATTTAATTTTACAAATAATTCGTAAAGGGTTATATGGAGCCAAACGTGTGGGGCATAAAGTCCAGGTATTTTTTAATTTAATTTTTTATATGGACATGTCATAATGTATGGGTTTTTTTTTTCCTGCATTTTTACTTAAGTGATCATTACAAGTTATGGAGTCATAAATGTTGTTGAAACCCATTCGAAGGGATTATTAGAATTTTAAATGTTGATAGGAATCATAGGATTTCTTAGAATTTTAAATGTTGATAGGACTCTAGAGACTAGAGGATAGAAAAGTTTTCATGCAAAAAGGTAATAGATTAAATTCTATTACCAATAGTTTACTATGAATAAAACTGTATTTTCTTAATTCTAAGAAATTTGAATTCTGCTTCACCTAAAATTCTATTGCCAAAATTTTAAAGTAATTTAAAATAAATTTAATATTTATTTTGATTATATATTATATATTGTTTTTTAATATATGAAGCGTAATTACTACACATTGTATTTGCACAAACTAACTCAATATCTGTGTATATTACATTTCATAAAATTTATGTGTTTTTAAATATTTTTTATCATGTGGCTCACAAGTTATTAATACTAGTCACTTATTTGTGGAATGCACTAGATAGTTAGCAAATGTTAAATAACTTTGATATTGATTAATATTCCCAAGATTTGGCTTGTTTTAATTAGAATTGGAGTAGAAAATAAATGAGGGTTAGGGTTTGTGATGGAGTTAGCACTGGTTATAATGATGTATAAAAACCATGGTTTATGGTTGTGAGTTGAATAGCCCAATTTCTCTGTTGGGTTTTGTTGTAAAGTTGTGGCTTGAGTACATAGAGGTGAGACTACTTGTTGGGTCTGTCACAGTGAGGACTGAACTAGAGGCTTAGGCTATTTGGTGGTCTCCCCTTTCTCCTTTCTTAGTGAATATTCTCTCTACCTCTGTCACCCCTGCGTTTTCACCTTCCATATCTGCCTTTTCAAGTTTTTAAGGTACCGATTCTGTTGTGTTTGGTTCTAACGAAAATGCTGGAAAAGAAACCCCTTTTTTTGTTAAGAAAAAAAACTCCAATGTTGTTCTTCGTCTATGTCTCCATTGATTTGGGTATTACTTCTTCTTCTTCTTCTTTTTCTTGGGAACTCAGATTGGAATTTTTTTAACAATTACCCATTTGATTTAAAAACATTTATGGAAGATTTTTATTACGCATTTATGCTCAAGTTGGAATTTTTGTGTTAGATTTTGTTTTTCTATTTATGTTCTTTGAATTTGTCATCAAGTATTAGTGAGGCGGAATCAAAGATATTTGTTTGATCTACATTTTTTTTTTTTAAAATTTATGCTGATATGGCAGTACACATGGTAGTCTATGTGGCATAAAAAATTATACTTTATTTTGGCTGTTAGCCACGTCAGTATTTTCTATCCATTACTTAACAGTAATGACTATTTTGACAACCATTCTAATTCTTGATTATATGCACTTCAAAGCTTCTTCTTTTTTTCCCGATTATCAATATCTATGTATAGCCCAATTTGTTTTTATTCCAAATAAAGTGGTGGAAGTTTGTCTACTGAAGTCCTGCCTAATCTTTTTGGTTAACTAATAACTAAACTTGAAATTGTTTTGTAAATGTGCATTCCTTCAATTATCTGTAACCAAGACAAAGATATGATTGCTAGATGTCAAACCTTATTATTATGTTTAATGCTTATCAGTGTTTTTCTACTTCATGTTTTTCAAATTAGTATAAAAAGTGTTTTCCTAGCTCATATTCTATATTACCAACAAATTTTTTATTTTTGTTTTTATAGTACCCACTTATATCTTAACCATGAGATGATAACTAATTTATTGCCTAGCATAGTTTGGTTACTTATTACAGTACTTAAACAAGTATCTCCACTTAAGTTACAATGTTAATGCCATGTGTTGCGGTATGGTTGTATCTAAACTTAGAATGGCTAAGCATTGGGTGGTTCAACCATAGTTGCGTTCGATTAGGATTAAGCTTAAGCTCAGATGGAGTATGCCTAGATATCGCTAAAAGTATCTCCACTTTTAGCTTGTTCTATCTGTAGTCCTGGCTCATGGTTCTACCCAACCTGATGCAAACTAGATGGCATGGCTTATTCTAAAGTCTTAAAAGCTACACAACTTGTCATTAAGTCTTACTGTGTTTACTGTATTTGTCACTTGTTAAATAAGTTTATAGCTGTTTTTAAAGTGGTTGTACTTTAGAATTGCATGAAGCTGTCCTCAACTTTACAAGCCTCTTTGAGTTGGGCTGGTTTTTATCAAGTCTTAACTTCTTAACCTGAAGGAATGAGCATGTGTCTTAAGTTTTGAATTTGGCTTATTTATTATTAATCAACAAGCCTGAGGAAAGCTTCTAAATTGTCAAATTAATCTCTTTACTAACAACTCAGGTCATTGACTGGAATTTTTAATACTTAAGTGCAAGCTAATATTTATTTATTTCAATTATAGTCATTAAATTCTGTTAAATTAATGCATGCTCTCAGGTCTCGTTTCAGCCCTTCGTTTTAAGGTCACAATTGTACAGCGACGTCAAGGACAAAACTCAAGTGGATAGGGAATTAGAGGTCATAAGTGATTTATTTGTCAAGTGCATCTTTATATTTGTCTTTAGTGCATCTTAACAAATAAATTACTTTATATTTGTCTTTAGTGCATCTTTTAGGTACTATTTATTTATTTCATTATTTTACTTACCTCATTCAATGCCTTTTTCTGTTGTAATGTATGACAAACAATATTCCAAAGTTATTATATGAAGACCAAAAGAAAATAAATACATATAGTATGCTGCGGTGGGTTGTTGTTTGGGAGTAAGCGGGTGGCTTGCATGGAGAGAAAAGGTGGAGTATTTTCTATTAGGAGTGTTGTTTGTTTTGTGAC
The DNA here is from genome assembly GCF_002906115.3 of Quercus suber. Lineage (NCBI taxonomy): Eukaryota > Viridiplantae > Streptophyta > Magnoliopsida > Fagales > Fagaceae > Quercus > Quercus suber. The sequence continues at coordinate 583,345 of NW_027069485.1, read as the reverse complement.
TTACATTTTTGAAACTTTGTGCAATGGTGAAATCGTAGTGTAGGTGCACCTCATAACATTCTAGACACTTGGGATGTATTATTTTGTGTATATATAACATTCTAGATATTTGGGATGTAATTATTGATATGGTGTAATTAAATATATTATAGTATGCTGCGGTGGGTTGTTGTTTGGGAGTAAGCGGGTGGCTTGCATGGAGAGAAAAGGTGGAGTATTTTCTATTAGGAGTGTTGTTTGTTTTGTGACTTACATTTTTGAAACTTTGTGCAATGGTGAAATCGTAGTGTAGGTGCACCTCATAACATTCTAGACACTTGGGATGTATTATTTTGTGTATATATAACATTCTAGATATTTGGGATGTAATTATTGATATGGTGTAATTAAATATATTTAGTTTCTTGGTTTAATGTGGTATTGTATTTGCTATTGGAAAATATGAATTATGGTTTATTACAGTTGTTATAAAATAGGTATTGGAAAATATGTATTGTAGGTACATTACAGGTGCTAAAAAAATTAATTTGTTTTTTTATTTATTTAAAAAAGACCTATCCCGGCGCTTGGGAAACCGCTGGAATAGGGTTTGGAATTTTTTTTTTTAAATGACCTATCCCAGCGCTTTCAAAAGCGCTGGTATAGGCCTTTTTAATTTTATTCGTTAATGACCTATACCAGCGCTTTTGAAAGCGCTGGGATAGGTACTACCTATGCCAGCGCTTTAAAAGCGCTGGTATAGGTTATATTTACATTTTCATAAAGGCTATCCCAGCACAATTAAAAACGCCGGAACAGAGTCTAAAAGCGCCGGGACCTATCCCAGCGCTTTTGAAAAGCGCCGGGACAGGTCCGCACGACCCTATCCCAACATTCAAAAACCAGCGTTTTGAAGCGCCGAGAAAAAAAACGCCGGGATAGGAATTTTGACCCTATCCCAGCGCTTTTTGGGGCTATCCCAGCGGTTTTGAAAACGCTGGGATAGCCCCATTTTTTTGTAGTGTATGTGTAAAGATTCACATTATATATGTGTGTGTGTGTGCGCGCGCGTGTGTGTAAAGGTAAAAGAAAAATAGAGGAATATTTAAGGTTTATATTAACTTAAAAACTAATGAAAAACCAATGGGGGTAAGGAAATTTAAGGTCGACACATGACTATTTTAAAACGCATGCATGTATCATTTCCAATACAAACGAACATTGGAGGTAAGGAAATTTTCTCTCTCCTTTTTTTTTTTTTTTTTTTTTTAAATTCTAAAAATTAGTATATCACTCACAATAGGATTCATAAGCCTGATTGCGTTTAAGCTGATTCTAATTTATGAATGTTTTCCTTCGCTATGTCTAATTAAAAACCTAGGGGTAATAACTTACGTCTTGCTTGGAAGGGAGTGCGAAACTCGCGTATGCATTTATTCTAATCACTGCTCATCAACAGCTATTATTCGGCCTATCCTTTTTCAGTATTAGTTCTTATTACTCACACCGCCAGTACGATGCATTAGTCAGATTACTTACATTATTGTTGTGTCACAATTGGAATGTATGATTGTATGAACGCCAACAGTAAATAATAAAGCATGTATAAAAGACATCAAGGATAAATAGGGATCATTCCATTTAAGAAAAAAACAAGTACTCAAATCGGCAAACAAGAAAGGAAAAACTACAATATCTTAAATAGAAAACAAAAATACAAATGCAAAAGGAAAACCCTATGTGTCTACTCTTTTGCGGGAGGAAGCACGGGGTCAACAGCTTGGCCTGTCTGAGCAGTGGCTTCAGGAGGTCTTTTTCTCTCCGCCGGACCCTTGGTCTTTTCCTTTGGCTGTATCAGCAGGCTGATCTTTGGCACCTGGCTGACCAGTTTCCTTACTTGCCCAAGGGTGGACGGAGGAGCCTGGCTGGTCTGGCTTGGCCGAGAATCATCATGAGGCGGGGGAGCAGAGGACTCGTCCACTAGGATCTCTCGGATATCATTCTCGTAGTAGACGCTCCCAGGTAACCTCAGGGGGGAGTCCGAGGGCACTCCAGCTGCGTCTAAGGCTTTCTCCCAGGTTTTGTCGCAGTACTCGCGACAAACTGAAGCAAACTGCTCCGTGAGTTGCTGTGCTGTCTCATCTGCCCCCAGCTGGTACGCCGCCTTCTTCTCGGCCTCAATTGACTCCTTGGCCAACTGAACCTTTTGCTCGGCTGCTTTGGCGTTCTCTCTAGCTTTCTGCAGCTCAGCCCTGAGGCCTTTCACCAGCTCTCTTCGGTCGCTAAATTGACCTCTGTGGCATTCAGCTGTTTTCGCTGCTCCTCGGCTTGTTTTTCAGCGTTTTTAAGCCCAGCATCAAGGCTCTTATTCTGGAGATCACCTCTTTGAGCTCCTCAGACACCTTAGAATGCTCCTCTTTCAGCCTCCCAAGGGATGCCTCCGCCTCAAGCCAGGACTGGTTTGCTGCTTGGGCCTTGACCCAGGAGTCCTTGCTCAAACCCTCAGCCACGTAGACTTGCTGAGTAACCTGCACGACAACACTTCCAATGTTAAAAAGAGAAACAAAACCAATTAGGTATAAAACTTAAACTCCTAAGTGGCGCACTCACCATGGCTAGGTCCCTCTTAAGGGACATGAAGAGCTCCTGCGGGTTGAAGCGCCTGTAGGACTCCATGTCGTGGGGGAGGAGGAGTGGTTGCTGCAAGGCCTCGGCGACATAGCCTGCCTCCCTCCATCATAATTCCTGAGGGAAGTGTCCCACAGGATTGGAGCGCCATCCAGCTCCAATCTGGGGGACCAGATTCGCGGTCCTCCCCTCGGCGGACATCTGCCACGAAAGCCTCTTCTCGACTTTCGACAGACTGGGCCCTGTGTGCTCGGTTGTCCACCACCTTCTGCTGCTTAGCCCCTTTGTCTAGCGGCACTTGTTTTTCTCCGACCTCAGAGTGTTGTCTCTTCTTCTTCAAGTCTAGATTGGGCTTCAGACTTGGGTCGGGAACCTGCGTAGGCGCAGGAGGCAGTGTCACCGTTACTTTTGATGTTCCAGCCCCTTTCTGCTCGGGCTTTTTCCCCCTCCTTTCATCAAACTCCTCAAGTCCATGTTGTCGTCCGAGGAGCTTTCAGAAACGGTAGCTAACAAATTAAGTTGAACGCCGGAGTGCTTGTCGGAACCCTCCTCGGCGTCTGAGACCTCTATCACTCGAACGTCTCCTGAATCCTCGCCCTCAAACTTGAATCTATCTATCTGCTCCTCTAGCGAGGAGGTGGAAGAGCCAACCCCTTCGCCTTCAGCCGCCTGTACGAGAGGGACTTGCTGGAGTGGTTGGACGAGAGGAGGTATTTTGGGCGTGGGTGTGGTACGGGTTCTAGATCATACGGAGCCAAAAAACCCTTCCAACCAACGTCAATACGAGCAAGGCGATGGTCCCCTGAACAATTGCGTTGCCGACCGGTTGGTAACCCTTTGGATATCCTGTGTAGCCCAGAATCAGGGGTGCTGATCGGAGCTGTCCGTCTTCGCTCACGAAAATCTCAGATCTCAACAGGAAGTTGAGGGCGGCGACGTTCGTAAGGCTTAGCCGAGGAGATACGTGGTTTTTATCTGTTTCAAGGCACAGCAGAGCTATGTTAGGGACTTAAAAACAGTATCACAAAAGAAACCAAAAACGATTAAAATACAAGGACTCTAAGCCTATGGTAGTGTGCCTAAATCTAACATGGCCCACCTGGCTTTCCACGCTTGGTCGGGCAGTGATGCCGTCATGCCATGCACCCGAGACGATCACGTAGTCGTCTTTCATCCCTTTGTTGGATTTGGGGAGGCAAGAAATGAGCCTGACCACGTCCGACCGGGATTTTAAGTAGTACCCCGCGTCTTGCTGGCTGTGGCATTCGTACAGATGTACTACATCGAGCCAGGTGAGGCCCAATCCTAGGTGGAGGTTAAGGTGTTCAATGGCCCTAGAATCCTAAACATGTTGGGCGCGCACTGCCAGGGAGTGATCCTATGGTTTCGGAGATAGCTAGTAGTAATGGGACCCATGGGGATGGTCATCCCCCCTTCTTTGAAGGCGATAAGAGGAATAACTACTTCCCCGTCTCCCGATCCGTTAGAATCTTTTCTGGGGGCAATACCTCACACCCACGTTGGGAGGGATGTGGTACGTGGACCTAAATGCTTCTAAACGCTCAGGGGTATCCACCATGTATTCGAGTTTTCCCATGATGCTCAGTTGACACTGATGGCCGAAGAGAAAATTAAAAGATTTGGTGAACGATGACTCACCGGGATTAAATCGGAGAGAGGATTTCAGGCTTGTAGGAAGGTTTTTGATGGCTCTGAGGAAGCCTGAAAGCAGCGATTGGGAGTTTTGGACGGAGCGGTGCGTCTGTTCTCTCTGGAGCGTCTGAAGATTCGCGAAGTGAAGAAGAAATAATGTCCCCTGAAGCTTTATACGGGGTCAAACGAGGGTCAGGGGCACTCCCGCCCAAATTTCGAAGAAAAACTCCAGCCGTTGGATCATTTAATCACCGTTGGATAGGAAGGGCGAAGCGCCACCTGGTGCAATTAATGAGGCGCCTGGGGAATAAGGAAACCGCAGCGACATTAATGAAGCGGCAGTGCCTATACTTATGCACGTGTCAATTCAAATTTGCCTGTTTACAAGTTTTTGCTCCAGGGCAAGTCAAAATCCTACTTTTTCTCTTCGGATGCGTACGAAAAACTACAATTTTGAGGGGCTAATGTGGGGAGAAAAAACCCAGCCCAGCTTATTCGGCCCAAGGCCCTAAAAGAGGAACACTCTTCATCCGAGGATATGAAGCCTTCAGTCGGAAGCCCACGCCAATGGGGGATGCCTGGGGATGAACACGTATACCATCCGAGGAGGTGCTCATATGTCCGAGTGGTCATGAGTCCTCGGATCCGAAGAGGTTTGATCAAACGCGAGTATGGGAGGTTCAAGTGATCTATTTGACAAGCGTCAGGAGGGAGAGGAGCCTCGGACACACATAAAGATAACGGCAACAGGGAATATCAAGGAGGCATACTTCAACCACCACATTTAATGCCCTGCACCTACCTTTCTGGCCGCATTTATGTGGACAGGACACCTGAACAGTGCTTTCTCAGCTACCGCCACTCACATAAGGCTAAAGGTGGGATGATGGGACATGTACTCAAGTGGATGCCTGGATGATGAACAAGTGGACGGAGGAGATGTAAGAAGGTAATGCTATATAAGGGAAGGGTACCTCTGATAGAAAGGGATCGAAAAACAGGAGAGAGAAAGGATATAGTAGATGATTGTAGCTCCAGGAATTGTAATCCTTGATTATGAATGAAAACATCTCTTCGGACAGAGTACCCATTTTAGTCCGGAGCACATTAATTCAGCTTCTCACATCAGTGTTGCTGCTTAATACTGTCATTTTCATTACTTGCCTAGCCCTTTCGCCCACTCTCTACAAAATTTATTGTTTTGGGCTCAGTGGGTTCCGAATCCATACCTCCTTGGGCTTGGGCCGCAAAAACTGACCCTACACTACCTATTATGAACTACTAATAAAACCGAAATAGCATTGAAATTATTTAATTAGAATTCAAATCACTAGGGAATTAATTCTTAAATCTTGGGAATTCTAATAACGAGAGATTCAATCTATATATATATATATATAAATTTTTTTTTTTTGGGAACAAGAAAACAGCTTTATGCATGGAGAAAACAAAAGGTTCAATTTTTATTTATTTAACTATTTTCTACTTATGTAGAGTAACTCACATAACAAATGAGATGGAATTGAACCCTCACACTTTAAATAGCACAACTAGTTTGAGTTACAACCAACAAGTCAATTGTGTGTGTATGTTAGGGAGGGAAGGGGAGGGTTGAGGGTTGGGTTCAAGTTACATCTAATGTAACTCTAAGTAATGTTATACCACCCAGTAACTTGTTATAAAATTTATATTTTGAAAATCTCACCGTTGAATTACATGTTCTATATGTTCTTAACATTCATGTCAATTTTCATGTCAGTTGGATGTTATTAATTATTTATCCACAAACTCATTTTTTATGCATTATTTCAAACTATAAAAACTTAAATTCAAACAGTTGATTGATGACATGATTATTAATCTTTGATCACTTTGAAATTTTGTAAGCATGGAGAATATATAAAGACAATTTAAACATTGTTTAAAGTTACATTAGATGTAACTTGAATCCAACCTTATATGTACATATAAATGTTTATATATATATATATACCCAATCCTTCTATGCATGCATGTAATGGTATCCATATTAAGTGCACAAAATCAAGGGCGAATAAATAGCTATACAATTTTATGTAAATTTAGTTTCCTTTGAATACCACCAAGTACTAGTCAGTCCAGCAAAGAGTTAGTTCCCGACAATTTACTATTAGTGGAGATACAATGTGGATACTAGAGAGAAAAGGTGAATAGGAAACAAGTAATGACTTGAATCCTATTGTGAGTGATATACTAATTTTTAGAATTTAAAAAAAAAAAAAAAAAAAAAAGGAGAGAGAAAATTTCCTTACCTCCAATGTTCGTTTGTATTGGAAATGATACATGCATGCGTTTTAAAATAGTCATGTGTCGACCTTAAATTTCCTTACCCCCATTGGTTTTTCATTAGTTTTTAAGTTAATATAAACCTTAAATATTCCTCTATTTTTCTTTTACCTTTACACACACGCGCGCGCACACACACACACATATATAATGTGAATCTTTACACATACACTACAAAAAAATGGGGCTATCCCAGCGTTTTCAAAACCGCTGGGATAGCCCCAAAAAGCGCTGGGATAGGGTCAAAATTCCTATCCCGGCGTTTTTTTTCTCGGCGCTTCAAAACGCTGGTTTTTGAATGTTGGGATAGGGTCGTGCGGACCTGTCCCGGCGCTTTTCAAAAGCGCTGGGATAGGTCCCGGCGCTTTTAGACTCTGTTCCGGCGTTTTTAATTGTGCTGGGATAGCCTTTATGAAAATGTAAATATAACCTATACCAGCGCTTTTAAAGCGCTGGCATAGGTAGTACCTATCCCAGCGCTTTCAAAAGCGCTGGTATAGGTCATTAACGAATAAAATTAAAAAGGCCTATACCAGCGCTTTTGAAAGCGCTGGGATAGGTCATTTAAAAAAAAAAATTCCAAACCCTATTCTAGCTGTTTCCCAAGCGCCGGGATAGGTCTTTTTTAAATAAAAAAAAAACAAATTAATTTTTTAGCACCTGTAATGTACCTACAATACATATTTTCCAATACCTATTTTATAGCAACTGTAATAAACCATAATTCATATTTTCCAATAGCAAATACAATACCACATTAAACCAAGAAACTGAATATATTTAATTACACCATATCAATAATTACATCCCAAATATCTAGAATGTTATATATACACAAAATAATACATCCCAAGTGTCTAGAATGTTATGAGGTGCACCTACACTACGATTTCACCATTGCACAAAGTTTCAAAAATGTAAGTCACAAAACAAACAACACTCCTAATAGAAAATACTCCACCTTTTCTCTCCATGCAAGCCACCCGCTTACTCCCAAACAACAACCCACCGCAGCATACTATATGTATTTATTTTCTTTTGGTCTTCATATAATAACTTTGGAATATTGTTTGTCATACATTACAACAGAAAANTGTAAATAAAAAAGTATGTTCATGGTAGGCCTAAATGAAAATCAATAAGAAGTAAGACACATCAACAATTTATAAAAATGTTGTAAAATAGTTTATAACTATAGCATTACTTATCTAATTAAGTTAGGTTAAACGTAAAATGGACCGGTTAATAGGTGTTCTTAAGGCATTTGTTAATAAAAAAGTTCTGATAATACTTTTATGGGAAATATATAATAAAAAAACTGTAAAAAAAAAAATAGTTGCTTTTTTCCTTATTAATAAAAATTTCTAAAAGTATTTCTTAAACAAATTGGGTTTGGCTTACCTCCAGTACTTTTTAAACTGAAATCTCATTTTACTTTAATGAGAAATTGTCACACCACCACTAACTAAATAAAAGGTAGAGATTAAAACCCACTACCACTTGTCATTGCATATTTGAAACAAAAGGAAACCTCTAGTTAAAAAAGTACTAGAGGTAAGTTAAACCCAAACAAATGACCTTGTATCTGTTAATAATATAAAAAGAGAGAGAATGACTGAATAGTCTGTATAATATTATGTGTGTATCAATATACAAAAGAGAGCCTTTATATAGGCTAGGTATGTGTGCAGTACAAGTAATAGAAGTATAGTACAAGTAATATACTAGGCTAAGCCCAATGGGCTAATCTATACACTAACATCCCCCCTCAAACTCGAGGTGGCAAGGAGGAAGCCAACTGGAGTTTGGATATAAGATCTCGAAGACGACCAGGTGGGTGAGACTTGGTGAAGATATCAGCAGGCTGGTCAGCAGACGAGATGGAGAACAACTTGAGATTGCCTTTCTTGAGATGCTGGCGAGTAATGTGGCAGTCGATCTCAATGTGCTTGGTGCGTTCGTGGAAGACATCATTATGAGCAATGTAGATAGCACTACGATTGTCACAATAAAGAGGAGTAGCAGTGGGCTGTGGAGCATCCATGTCAGCCAAGAGCCAGCGAAGCCAGACAAGCTCGCAGGTGGTGTCGGCAAGGGCACGATACTCAGCCTCAGTACTGGAACGGGAAACAACATCCTGCTTTTTGCTACGCCATGAGACAAGAGAAGTACCCAACAGGAAACAGAAACCTGTGATAGAGCATCGATCAGTCGGATCACCGGCCCAGTCCGCATCTGAATAGGCATGAAGCTCAAGAGAAGACCGAGAGGAGTAGTGTAGACCATGATAAAGTGTACCCTTGACATATCGGAGAATCCGAAGAACAGCAGCATAGTGGACAGAACGAGGGGCATCCATGAATTTACTAACCATACCCACGGCATGTGAAATATCTGGACGAGTAACAGTGAGATAGATCAGACTACCAACCAACTGACATAGCGAGTAGCATCAGATATAGGTTCACCATCCAAGGGTGTGAGCTTGGCATTGTATTCCAAAGGAGTGGAAACAGTCTTGTTGTCAGTGATACCGGCTTTGGAGAGAAGATCAGAAGCATATTTAGCTTGGGAAAGATAGTATCCATCAGAGGATGAGGTAACCTCAAGCCCAAGAAAATAGCTGAGAGTGCCCAAATCTTTCATCTCAAAATGCTGACTAAGGAAGTGCTGGAGAGAGCGGATACCTGCAGAATCATCTCCAGTAATAATCATATCATCAACATAGAGAAGAATAAGAGTGATACCAGCAGAGGATCTTCGGACGAAGAGAGCAGTGTCATGAGGACTCGAAGTGAAACCCTGCTGAGCAACAACTGAGCTGAACTTTTCAAACCAAGCTCGAGGAGCCTGCTTGAGGCCATAAAGAGCACGGCGAAGGCGACAAACTTGACTGCCTGAATGTGGATAGCCAGGGGGTGGTTGCATGTACACTTCTTCTTGAAGGTCTCCATTGAGGAAAGCATTCTTCACATCCATTTGATAAAGAGGCCAACGGCGAACAGCAGCTACAGCAATGAGACATCTGACAGATGTAAGGCGAGCAACAGGAGCAAATGTTTCCTCATAGTCAATGCCATACTCTTGGGTAAAGCCTTTGGCAACTAGGCGAGCCTTGTATCGTTCAACAGATCCATCAGCCTTGGTCTTGATCTTGTAAACCCACCTACAACCTACTACAGACTGACCAGGAGGCAAATCAACCATATCCCAAGTGTGATTTTTATGAAGGGCATCTAGTTCATCATTCATAGCTTGCTGCCAAAGAGGGTCAGTATGGGCCTCACGATAGGTGTGAGGTTCATAGAGGGTGGCAAGGGCAAAAGAGCAATGATAATCAGAGAGATAAGGGGGAGGAATGCTTACCCGAGTGGAACGACGAAGTTCAGGACCATCAGGAGACTCAGGAGAGGGTGGTGCCACAGGATCCAAGATAGGCAGGTCATATGCCGGGGACAGAACCGGAGATGAGTCGTCTGGAGAGGCAGCCGATGTTGAAGAATCCTCCACAAGTTCAGGATAGAGAGGGAGGAAAAGATCAGTAAAAATGGGAGACTCAGAGGAAGAGGATGTAGGAAACTGCTGAAGACTCGTAAAAGGACGATGTTCCCAAAACTCAACATGACGGGAGACACGAAGACGATGAGAAATGGGATCATAGCAGCGAAACCCCTTTTGAGATATACCATAACCAAGGAAACAACAGAGACGAGCACGAGGTTGGAGCTTTGTTCGTTCATGAGGAGGAAGAGAGACAAAGCAAGCACAACCAAAAACCCGAAGAGAGGAGTAGTCAGGGGTTTGACCATAGAGAAGCTCAAATGGTGATTTGTTGTGTGTAGTTGGTGAAGGGATACGATTAATGGTGTATACAGCAGTGAGTGCAGCCTCACCCCAAAAGCGCTCAGGAAGAGAGGCAGAAATGAGAAGGGTGCGGACAACATCAAGAATGTGACGATGTTTTCGTTCTGCACGACCATTTTGTTGAGAGGTGTAAGGACAAGACCGCTGAGTAAGTGTACCATGATTGTCTAAAAAGGATAGGAAAGATTTATCATTATATTCTTGAGCATTATCTGATCGAAAAACTTTGACGGTGCGATTGAACTGTGTTTGAATCATTTTATGAAATGTTTGGTAAATAGACACAAGTTCAGACCTATGATGAAGCAGATAAATCCAAGAATATCGAGAAAAATCATCCACAAATATGACAAAATATCTAGATCCCCCCTCAGTAGGAACAGGTGCAGGACCCCAAATATCAGAATGTATAAGATCAAATGGTGCAGAAGAAAATGAGTCACTATTATTAAAGGGCAATTTTGTTTGTTTGCCAAAATGACAGGAAGTACAATCAAATTTTTGAAACTGAACTGAACCTAAATGACCTTGAGAAGCTAACAACTGAAGACGAGATAAGGATGGATGACCAAGACGAGCATGCCATAGATCAGGTGAGGAGGTGGTAGTGGTAGCAGCTGCAGAAACAACTTGTGAAGGAATCTTCAAGTCATGAACCTCAAACATGCGACCAACCTTACGGCCTGTCCCAAGCACTTGACCTGTCCGGGGATCCTGCACATCCACACCATGATTAGTAAAGAGAAGATCTACGCCTAATTCACAAAGTTGACCAACAGAAAGCAAATTGAGGGATAACTTTGGGATATGAAAAGTGTCACTAAGGGATAAACAAGGAGAAGAGATTGTTCCTTTATGACTAACAGGCATAGGAGTTCCATCAGCAGTGTAAATGGTGATTGGATGTTCTAAGGGTGCCTTATCAGAAAATTGGGATTCATCAGGAGTCATATGGTTACAACATGCAGTATCAAAAAACCAAGGTTGTTTACCTGAGGTGACAGAAAGGGCAGTGGAAGTGCGGGATAAAACCTGTTGAACAACTGCCTCAATATCAGCCGTAGTAAGTGAGGAAGTCAAAGATGGACCTGTAGGAACCGATGGATCTGAAGGACATACAGCAGCTGCCCGAGGAAGAGAAGTTTTATTCTGCTCTTGCACAAATTTCTGCAGTTTGCGACAAACTGAGATGTCATGGCCTTTAGCACGGCAAAACTCACAGCGAGTACCTTTGGAAGACTGAGAGGTGGGACGCCCAGAGTTTATCCGTGGAGGAGCAGTGAATGCAGCAATGGGAGGCTGTGGAGATGGTGTAGCCAAGACATGATCAGATGATGACATGTGATAAGCAGGCCGACGGTTTTCCTCAGAGATGAGCTCCTTCACTGCAGCATCAAGAGAAGGAGTAGGAAACCGGCTAAGCAGAGAAGCCCTAGTAGGCTCAAAATCCTCACGCAAACCCATCATGAAGTGCATAAATTTACGGCGATCCCGATATTTGGCAAAGAGCTCAATGTCCTTAGAACACACTAGTGGAGGATCTGCAGCAGAGAGTTGTTCCCACATAGTAGAAGTCTGAGAATAAAAATCAGAAATGGACTGACCTGTCTCTTGTCGCATTTGATAAAGTTTTGATTCAATATGGAACTCTAAGCTTGAATCATTAGTACAATTATAGCGATCGGCTAAAAACTTCCAAGCAGCCTCAGCAGTCTCAAGACGAGGAAGAAGATTATGAATGGAGGGAATAGAGGTATTAATAAACCAAGACAAGATCTTACTCTGAATACTCTCCCATTCCTCTAGGCGATCTTCATAATCATCTGTTGTAACAGTAGTCGTGGAAGACTCTTCAGCAGCTATGACTTTGGACTTAGGGTTTGGTACTGGCTTAGGAATTGAACCAGTCACATATCTCCACAGTTTACGACCCTTGAGAAAAACAGTCATATTCTGAGACCATGCATGATAGCTAGTAGGACCATCCAACACAATGGTGATAGGACGTATGATGTCACGTTCACTTTGTTGAGCCATAATGAAGAAAATGACCAAAAACTGAGTTTTAGAGACCTCAAATGCAGAAACGGAGCCCAAAATCGGAATCTACGCGAAAAACTGAGCAAGACAGGTCCTGTTGAAAAATTTTGACCTTGGTCAAAGTCAACGGTCAAAGTCAACGGTCAACGATCTGGTCAACGGTCAACGGCTGATGCTGACGTGGAATGCTGACGTGGATGCTGACGTGGGATGCTGACACGAGATGCTGACGTGGCTGAGTGACGTCACCCTAGGGCTGACGTGGCAGTCCGTGAAACGGAGCAAGGCGCGTGAGGCGCGTGGCAGGCGCGTGAGGCGCGTGGACGGCGAGTGAACGGCGCGTGAAGCGCGTGTAGGGTAGAGACGGCGCGTGGAGGCGCGTGGCAGCGCGTGGGGGCGCGTGGCAGCGCGTGGCGGCTCGTGCTCGTGAGCAGAAACTTCTGGCGGCGCGTGGAGGCGCGTGGAAGGCTGTTTCTGGCAGATTTTTGTTGGGTTTTGCTCGGGACTGTCAGATCTGTCAATGTATACCTTTACTTTGGCGGTTTGATCAACAAACTGACGAAATCCGAGTGTTCTAGGTTTGTGGGCGTGACGGCGGTGACTCGCTTCCGACAGTGACTACCGGATGAAGGCGAGGGCAGCGGAAGAACGCCGGAGATGTCCACAGGAACCAAAAAAATCAGAGGAAAGGCTCTGATACCATGTTAATAATATAAAAAGAGAGAGAATGACTGAATAGTCTGTATAATATTATGTGTGTATCAATATACAAAAGAGAGCCTTTATATAGGCTAGGTATGTGTGCAGTACAAGTAATAGAAGTATAGTACAAGTAATATACTAGGCTAAGCCCAATGGGCTAATCTATACACTAACAGTATCCATTAACAAAATCCAACATAAAACTAAGGATTAATTATAGAAATTTTCCTATACCCTGGTGTATGTGAATTCATCTATCAAAAGAAAATCAAGTTACCACGTTTAGAAAAAAGAGTGATGTGTGTGAGTTTAAAGCTTGCGCTGCACATTTAAGGATTATATCCGTTTTACTCAACTTAAATAAGGTTTTCAGTGGTGGAAATTCTTGATAAAATATGATCTTTAAAAGGATTATTTTATGAGTTATATGCACATGGATAAAATATTAAGTTCAACTTAGACATGTGTGGGTTAAGCTCTGTTGTCCAAGTAATAACTTTTTATCACTTTATTTTATTTTTTGTGTCATTAAATTTGTGCACAACAATTTTTCCTAAACAATTGTTCGTTAACCAAAACATATATATGCAGTCTCTTATTCATAATTTTTAATCATAAACTTTATCCCATAAAAATATATATATATATATATATATTGTGTATAAATATGCATAGAGTCAAAGAGAAAGAAAGAAATACAGTTTTGCTTGATGTGCATGGAGATTATAATGCTTCTTCTACTTGAAATAGATCATTGCATTATAGGAGGAAAACATCTGTGACTCTCAAAGAACCATTAATTTTGTGAGAGGGCGAAATCTATCTTAAGAAAATTGTGTCAAACAGAAGTCTTTATAAGTTTTGCATCATCCTTTCGGTCTATGAGTCACTTAATAATTTTTATAGATTTCTTCTATTTATTTTTATTGCCTATTTAATTTGTTGTGTTATTATTTATGATGATTTTATTATGTTGCTCTTGTTTATATAATCACAAAATAAATTAATTTTTTACAATATACTATACCCAACACATTGTGCTCGAAACTAAACTAATAAAACAAGAAAAACTAAATTCGAAAGTAATGATCACAACATGGTAAGATTAATATTGTTCTTAAAAAAAAAAAACATATGTTTATAAATTTATCTCTCCTACATTAAAATATGACTTGCAGCTAATTTTTTTTTTCTAGAAATTAATATTTCGTACAAACTAATAAATTTATTTGTATCATAAAGACAAAATTACTTATGATATTAACAAAGTTTTCCCTTCAATTGAACTTTTATCCTTAAAGGTAAGTAATTCAATTCATGTGTTAAATAATAATGTCAATCTCAAATTTTGGCCCACTTAGCTAGTCTAGGTGTTTTTGTCGACTATATAGATATAGAAGATATGATCAACTTTTGATGAAAAAGCAAATCATGTGTGGATGTGAATTTGGAGTAATCGAGATTTCTCTAAGACTTGTACCTTAACAACAACCCTTTTAACATTTAATCCTAGTTTTTGGTATGGTTACATGGTCTACATGTTTTTGTTGACCTTTCAATTACTAAAGGCATATAGATATAACAGAGAATGTGGATGTGGAGCGACCAAGATTTCTCCAAGATTCGTACATTAAAAATAAAAAAATAAAAACAATTTTTTACCTTTTAATCTTAGTTTTTGATCCACTTAAATTGTCTAGGTGTTTTTATTGACCTTTCTATCACTAAATTACAATAGTGACGATTTTCTCGAAACGAATGTGTTGCATGTATTTCCTAGCATCGAAAAAAGGTTTAGAGACAGTAAGATTATTGGTGTTAATGTATATTATGTTATGGGCTTTAGGCCCAGCTAGTTTACTTGTATAGCACACTTGTACTTGTACTACACTTTACTTGTACCGCACACATATGCTTACTTGTACCGCACACATATACCTCTTATATAAAGGCATCGCATGTATATTCCTTCATTATGAAATACAATACAATCATTCAGTATTTTTAACATGGTATCAAAGCCACTGCTCTGACCCTTTTCTTAGCAGTCTTGTCCTTATTGGTGTTACTCCATTCTCAATTATGCTTCTGTCGTCACAACAGTCGTCGCAGCCTTTTGCCGTTGAACCTCTAACGTCTTCCAGTCGTTGTCTTTGGGTTCCGGACCTGCAGCCGCTGCCATTCAGGAGTCCCACACCGTACAGACCACTGCACGTACCATCACCCCCGTGAATATTGCTCTGATAAAATTTCTGCAGGCACCACTAAGATCGTCTTCCTCAGATCTACAAGTTGGTGAAAGCCTCGCAGCCATCAAAGTTGCCACGCGCCCTCACGCGCCACCTAGAGTTTCTACTTCAGCAGTCCATGCGCCACACGCGCTCCCATGCGCCGTCTAAGCTTCAGGCTGACGTCACCCGTGACGTTATCAGTGCCACGTCAGCCCTAGTTTATGTCAGCATCCAGTCACCTGCTGACATCAGCGCCACGTCATCCTGCTGACGTCATCTACGCTGACCGTTGACCTTTGACTTTGACCGTTGACTTTTCATTGTTGACTTTTTCAGTCCAGGTTCTCCTTACCCAATTTTTCGAGTAGATTTCATTTTTGCAGTCTGTTTTTGCATATTATGTTTCTAAATGGATAAAAATGATGTTTTTCTTCCTCGCCCCATCAATACTGTATTGAAGGGGAACAAGAATTACTTATCTTGGTCTCAAGCTATTCGCAGTTTTCTTAAGGGTCGCATGCTCTGGCATTACTATACTGGTGCAATTACCATTCCTGTCAAAGGAGTAAGTGAAGAAGATGCTACCTTCCTTGGTCGCATGATTGAATGGGATAGTCACAACCGCATGATCCTCACATGGATTCAAAACACTTCCATTCCCTCCATCTCCAATTTGTTCGGCAGCTTTGATGATGCAAAATCAGCATGGGATATGTTGGCCAAAATGTACTCCACTACTCACGGATCCATGAAATATCAGTTGGTAGTTGAATTACATCAACTTCGACAAGAACCAGGGCAATCCATCAATGACTACTATGATCAGCTTCGCTTCATTTAGGACCAAATTGACCTTTCTGATCCAATTTGGGCATGCTCAAAAGATGCTCAGCAATATGCTACAGTTAGAGATGAATTTCGTCTCTATGAATTCCTGATGTCACTTCACAAGGACTTTGAGCCCATCCGAGGTCAGCTTCTTAATCGTAGTCCTCCTCCCTCTCTTGATACTGCTTTAAACGAGTTGGTTAGAGAAGAAGCTCCACTTGCAACTCTTCAAGCCCAGAATAAGTTCAATGTTTTGGCTATTACTCCTTTTGCTCCTTTCATTGAGCAACCTCAGCAATCAGGTGATTCCTTTAGCTCTAACAATCGTCGCAAGCAGGCCAACAAGAAGTTCTGCAATTATTGCAAGTGTCCTGGCCACACCATTGAGACTTGTTACTGTCGCAACAAATCTACTGCTGCTGTTGTTAATACTAAGCGTACTCCGCCGATGCCTTCCATTTCAGCTGAGTCCCAGTCTTCTGGATCCACTATCAACCTTTCTCTCACTAAACTACAGGAGATCATAGCTCAGGCTATTTGTATGGCTGGTAATGCATCTCTTTCCATTGCTCTCTTAGTTCTGCCCGGTAAGTCTCAAACTTGGCTTTTTAATTCTGCCTGTTGCAATCACATGACACCTCACTCATCCTTATTCTCCAAACTTGACCCTGCACCACATCCTCTTAATATTAATATAGCTGATGGTTCCACCATGCATGGGAATAGTCTAGGTTTTGTTTCGACCTCTAACCTCTCTATTCCTAGGGTCTTCCATGTACCTAAACTATCCTATAATTTGTGCTCTGTAGGACAACTAGCTGAACTATGATATCGCCTTATTTTTTTACTATTCTGGGTGTATTGCGCAGGATCCGAGGACGATGCAAGAGCTTGGGACCGATCCTAAGGTTGGGCGTATGTTTCCCGTGGACAATCTTCATCTTCCACTTGTTGCTCCTGTCTCTGTTGCTGCTGCAGCTGCTGCAGTTTCTTCCTTACCTTCTCTCGCACTTTGGCATTCTCGTCTTGTTCATGCCTCATCTACTCGGGTACAACAGTTAGCTTCTAAGGGTCTGTTGGGTTCTGTGTCCAAAGACAATTTTGATTGTACTTCATGCTAGTTAGGAAAACAGCCAGCTTTACCTTTCAATAATAGTGAATCCATCTCTAATAGTATTTTTGAGTTAATTCATTCTGATGTTTGGGGACCTTCTCCTGTTACTAGTATTGGTGGATCTAGTTATTTTGTTGTTTTTATTGATGATTATTCCCGTTATAGTTGGATCTTTCCTATGAAATCTCGTTCTGAAATCTTACCAATATACAGTAACTTTGCAAAAATGGTTGAAACACAATTCTCCAAACATATCAAAACTTTTCATTCTGATAATGCTCTTGAATATACTCAATATGCTTTTCAAGCTCTGTTACATTCCTATAGCACTGTACATCATCTAACCTGTCCAGGCACCTCTCAACAAAATGGTCGAGCCGAAAGAAAACTTCGTCATATTCTTGACACTGTCCGTGCTCTTTTCTTTCTGCCAAATTTCCTACCCCATTTTTGGGTGAAGTCACTCTTCATGCTTTTCATGCCATTAATCGCATTCCAAGCACTGTCATCCATAATCAGACTCCATATGAGCGCCTTTTTGGGTCACCCCCTGACTATCATTACCTTCGCTCCTTTGGATCTGCTTGTTTCGTTCTTCTTTAGCCTCATGAGCACAACAAACTTGAGCCTCGATCTAGACTTTGTTGTTTCCTTGGTTATGGTGAAACTCAAAAAGGGTATTGGTGCTATGATCCTGTCTCTCATCGTCTTCGTGTTTCCCGTAATGTTGTCTTTTGGGAACACCGCTTGTTTGTTGAACTCTCTCACTTTCGTTCTTCCCTAACTAACTCTTCTGTTTTAGAAATCTTTCCAGATAAGTTTCTTGTTCCTTCTACAGATACTCTTGATCCTCCTTTGGACTTCTCTACTCAATCTCCAGATATTTTTGATGATTCTCCTAGACAGGTTGTAGATGAACAGATTGATGACGAGCTACCCCACCTTGAGCCTAGGTCCCCTACTCCTGCTCCGCCTAAAGATCCTCCACAAGACATTCCACCTCGCCACTCAACCAGGGTAAGATCTATTCCTGCACATTTACTTGACTATCATTGTTACACTACCTTTGCTACACTCCATGAGTCTCAAACCTATCGTGAGGCCTCTACTGACCCTTTATGGCAGATTGCAATGAAAGAGGAAATTGATGCATTAACCAAAAACCATACTTGGGATCTGGTTACTCTCCATCCTAGTCAGTCTGTGGTTGGTTGTAAGTGGATCTATAAGATCAAGACTCGCTCTGATGGGTCCATCGAGCACTACAAGGCTCGTCTTGTTGCAAAAGGTTTTACACAGGAGTGTGGGATTGATTATGAAGAGACTTTTGCTCCAGTTGCCCGTATCTCCTCTGTTCGTGCCCTCTTAGCTGTTACCGATGCTAGTAAATGGGACCTTTTTTAGATGGATGTTAAAAATGACTTCCTTAATGGGGATCTGCATGAAGATGTCTCTATGCAACCTCCTCTTGGTCTTTCTGTTGAAACAAACAAGGTTTGTCGCCTTCGACGTGCACTTTATGGCCTTAAACAAGCTCTACGAGCTTGGTTTGCCAAGTTCAGCTCCACCATCTTTTGCTTGGGTTACACTGCCAGTCCTTATGATTCTGCCTTATTTCTTCGTCGCAATGATAAAGGCACCATTTTACTTCTCCTATATGTGGATGATATGATCATAACTGATGATAACCTCAGTGGCATTCAAGAACTCAAGGATTTTCTTAGTCAGCAGTTTGAGATGAAAGACCTTGGACATCTCAGCTATTTCTTGGGTCTTGAGATCACTCGTTCCACAAATGGTCTTTATATTACTCAAGCCAAGTATGCATCTGACCTTTTATCTCGAGCTAGACTCACTGACAACAAGATTGTTGACATTCCAGTTGAACTTAATGCGCATCTGACGCCCTCGGGGGGGAAACTGTTGTCTAATCCCTCTCTTTACAGACGATTGGTTGGCAGCCTAGTTTATCTCACAATTACTCATC
This sequence comes from Quercus suber, assembly GCF_002906115.3. NCBI lineage: Eukaryota > Viridiplantae > Streptophyta > Magnoliopsida > Fagales > Fagaceae > Quercus > Quercus suber. The sequence goes on along the minus strand of NW_027069485.1, from coordinate 563,994 downwards.
CAGACATTTCTTATGCTGTTCATCAGGTGAGCCAGTATTTGTCTGCTCCACGTTCTCCACATTCTACGATACTTGAAGGGCACTCTCTTCCATGGCCTTTTCTACTCAACTCAGTCTCCTCTTGTACTCGTGCATTCTCTGATGCTGATTGGGCAGGAGATCCCACTGATTGCAGGTCCACTACAGGTTATTGCTTCCTCCTTGGTTCTTCTTTGATTTCTTGGCGAAGTAAGAAACAAACTTTCGTGGCCTGCTCTAGTACTGAAGCAGAATATCGTGCTCTTGCTGATACCACATCTGAGCTCCTTTGGCTACGATGGCTTCTTAAGGATTTGGGTGCATCCATATCCTCTGCTACTCCCCTTTATTGTGACAACCAGAGTGCCATTCATATTGCTCACAATTACATCTTCCATGAACGGACTAAACACATCGAGATTGATTGTCATTTTATCCGTTCTCATCTTGTCCATGGTGCTCTCAAGCTTTTCTCTGTCTCCTCCAAAGATCAACTTGCAGATATCTTCACCAAGGCACTTCCTAAGGGACGCACTCGTAATTTGGTTGACAACCTCAAGCTGGTCTCACATTCACCTTGAGTTTGAGGGGGGCTGTTAATGTATATTATGTTATGGGCTTTAGGCCCAACTAGTTTACTTATATAGCACACTTGTACTTGTACTACACTTTACTTGTACCGCACACATATACTTACTTGTACCGTACACATATGCCTCCTATATAAAGGCATCGCATGTATATTCCTTCATTATGAAATACAATACAATCATTCAGTATTTCTAACAATTGGAAAACATGCTCTAACACTTCTTGAACTTTTATTTTAATAAATTTACTCCCTTAACTTTACACATCTACCAGATTGATACTTTTGTTAAGTTTACAGTTTAAAAAAACTAATGTCTCAGATATACACGCACATGGGCAAGATTAACCAAACCCAAACCACATGTGAATGTGAATATGGAGTAATCAAGATTTTTTTTTTTTTAAACTCATACCTAAACAATAACCCTTTTGACTTTTTTTTTTTCTTTCTTTTTTTTTCTTTTTTTTGAGAAGGAGATTAATAAAGCTTTCAAAAAAAAAAAAAAAAAAACACTAGCAATTACACAATATCATATTGGATTAAAATAGAAATGTAAGGAGGAGTCTCTTCAAGCTAGACCGTCCTTGTATCAAAATGAATTGTGGGCTAGTGTGTGAGCAACCTAGTTTGCTTCCCTCTTTGCGTGATGAAATTTACAGCTTCTTAAGGCCATTGGCAAATGTTTCACGTCATCTATGATGTGTTTGATATGAAAAGTAGTTTCAACAGTGTCTTGTATAGCTTTAACCACCGGAAGCGAGTCTATCTCAATTATAATACAACTGACGCTAGTCTTAATTGCAAACCTAATAGCACACCCAAAGCCAATGCCTCAATGACCTATGCATCTTGCAAACCCTCCAGTTTCACAAACAAAGCAGCCATCACCCATCCTTGACTATCACGCACCACCATTCCTATACATGAAGGCCTAAAATGGGCTTTTACCCATTTCTCATAAACTTTCTAGCAAAATGCCCCATGTTTGAAACTAATTAGAGAAATGCCCCTGTTTTGAAACTCAATTTTCTAAAAATTGATTTTCAAATGTAAAACTCAATTTTTGGAATATCGAGTTATACCGAATGTGAACTATAGAATTTATTTATTTATTTATTTATTTTTGGAACTTGAGTTCCAGAATTTTTTATTATTATTATTATTATTTTATTTTCAGTTCGCTCTAACTTATTGTCCAAAAATCAAGTTTCAAAACATGGGCGTTTTCCTAAATAGTTTCAGATATGAGACATTTTGCTGAAAAGTTTTGACGAAAGGGGCAAATGCCCATTTTCTCTATACATAAAGAAACAAATCATGTGTGTATGTGAATTTGGAGTAATCAAGATTTCTCTCAGATATGGGACACTTTGCTGAAAAGTTTTGGCGAAAGGGGCAAATGCCCATTTTCTCCATACATAGAGAAACAACTCATGTGTGTATGTGACTTTTGGAGTAATCAAGATTTCTCTCATACCTTAACAACAACCATTTTGACTTTTTTTTTTATATATAATTTTTTTGATCTGATTAGATGGTCTAGGTGTTTTTGTTGTCCTTTCTATTACTAAGGACATATAGATAAACCTTTGATGAAGAAACGTATAGTATATGGATGTGGATTTGGAGCAATCAAGATTTCTCCAACACTCATACATAAATATATATATATATATATATATATATGTGAGATATGTTCAAGTTACACCTGATGTAACTCTACAAAGTTACACATTTTTTTTAAACTGTTGAATTTAAGTAGATCTAACGGTTAAAAAAAGTCCCACATTATTACAAATATTCTTATTAGGATCTTATTAATTACCCTCATTTATTACATACTAAACCTATCTCTAAATCCAAAAACTTTTACATCTGACTCTCTCTCTCTACGTTTCTCTCTCTCTGTTTCTCTATCTCTGTCTCCTCCACCATTGCTCCACCTCCATAGGTTGCCGGCAACCATCAAAGAGAGACCCTCTTAGGGCATAACCTGGAGCTTAAAAAATCTACAATCATGTCCACATTGATATTATAACTGTTAAGCAGTGAATAGTAGTTGAACCTGATTCCTTTTTTTTTTTTTTTTTTGGTTCTACAAATTCCAACTTGTTATTGTATACTGATTGATTAACTTATTATTTCCGAATATAAAGTAAACAATAGGACTAAATTTGTATTACATATATATTTGGAATTTTTGGAAATATAGTTATTCCAATAATGATATAGTGGAGATCTCACTGGGACTAAAATATCTTCAAAACGAAAAAAACAACACCATTGACATGTAAAGCTGGTTTGGTATTAGTTTCGGCTTTTAGTTTTTATATATATCGTTTTAAAACTCCATTTTTTTCTCATTTTTTTCAAAGTATAAATATACTTTGTGAGAGTCCGTTTTTGGACGGTGTCCAGGCCCAACTTGAAGCAAGGACCCTGGGCCTTTGAGTTGTTGTTTAAAGGGACTAAGCTTGGTTCATTGCAACTAAATAAGTTGTTTACAAACCAAGTGGTGCACAGAGCAAGAATCTTACAATACGTACTTACTAGCAAGCAAGAATATATATGTATTGAATAACAAGAAACAGTAAAGGAACAATGTAATAAAGAGAGAGACAAATATATTGTTAAGGATCCCTAAAACACTATGAAATATTTCATTACTTTCTTTAGTTGTAAATTACAATGTGCTCACTAAGACGTGTTACAAGGTCCAAATAAGTTCAAAAAATACAGACTTAGATGGCTATCTAAGCCTCTAAGACTTGCAAGATTGTAATCCCTTTGAATCCAAGTATATTCTATAGTGGCTGTTTCGGGATACCAGGCAATATTCCTCTTTCTTTCACTACTTTCTTTAAGTTTTTTTATAGAGTTTTCTCAATGATTCTATTCAGATTCACTTTTCCTGAATGCCCCTCCAATGTTGGTTGCTTCTTCTTTGTATAGTGTCACTCTAGGGTTCCGTGGTACCACTAATTCCCCTCCTCTACTTCCCTAAGTATCAAAGCCCACGTTGTACCAGCCATTTTGATGACTGGTTCTTTCCTTGTTTCTCACAATTTTCTTCTTTTGGTGTTGTTTCCCTAAAAACTTCTTGCTAACTTTCCATTCTAGGATGTCCTTAAAGGGCTGACCTCCAATCTCTCTTCCCTCAAGGCTTCTAAACCTTACCTTTTCAGACTTAGCTTTTTGTTTGTCCTCTTTTTGTCATTTTTCCCAAGTGAGCGGAATTCATTCCTGCCAAATTGAAGGCTTTTTCCAGCTACTTCTCTTTATAGTTCTTCTTTTTGAGTTGCCCAAGGTACTAGCCCCTTGTTCATGAATTGTTACTTTCCAAGGTTGCTGGTTCCTTTCTGCATCATTGGGCGATTGAAAAGGATGTATCTCTCCTTCATTTCTTGTGTTTCTGGGTGCTTTTTTTGAATAATCTCAATCTCTTCCTAGTTGTGGTGCATGCCCCAAGGATCCCGAACCTCTGGTAGCCCCTGGGTATCCCGGCCCAGTCCTTCCCACTGGTCTCCTTTTGATTTTTGATCTTGACATGCTAGGCTTTTTTCCTTTCTTCCATTCATTTCATGGATCCCTAAGGCCTTTCCTTTTGCGGGTTTTGGGCTTTAAATCTTTTGTAATCGACTTGGGCCGACCCTCCTTTTCTCTTGTGATGAGCTCAATCTTTTTATGTGGGGTTCACCTACTGCACTATTTTGGGCCTTGGTGTCATAACTTTTTAGACCTCAACATACTTGAACACATTTTTAGTAAAAAAATTTCAACAAAAAGCTAGATAAGCTATTCACAAATGTAAAAGAATCCATTCTACTTGCATTTTCCTTCCCTCTATAATTTAAAAGCAAGAAACGTAACAAGTACAGAGAAATCTCATGTACAATTATAAAGGCCACTAAACTCCAATGATTTGTGTTGTCTTTTTTTTTTTTTTTTTTTTTTTTTTTTTTTTTTAAATAATAGATTTGTATCCGTTTATATCTGGGGGAAGCTTGGAGTTATCCAGATCGAGTTGCTTTAATTAAAAAAATCTTACCCTTGTCAAATCACAACCCTAAGGATGTGCAAGAAGTCATTTGGGCAGAGTAGACAGTAGCATAATCTTCGTATGCTTTTGACAATGAAAGAGAGGAAGGTGACAAAAATAGTTGGAGCAACTTGCTTTTGACACAGAGAGAGAGAGAAACGGAGAGAGAGAGAGTCAGACATCAAACGTTTTTGGGTTTAGACAGGGCCGGCTCAACGAATTTGGGGGCCCTAGGCGAAAGTTTTAAATGGGGCCCTTTATTATATTTAATTATAAATTTATATATTGTTTTTAATTAAAATTTATTTTTCTTGATTTTGAAGAGGCAAAATTACTAATTAAATTTTTGCATTCAAGTAGACATTTGTAATTAAGAAATATTTATGAATAAACGAAACACAATCTATAATAAAAAAAATTACAATTTAACTAGAATAATATAAATTTAATGTATAAAACAATAGAACCTAGTTTATGAAATACACAATTGCAACTTTACTTAATATGATCACTTTACACTTTAAACCTGCACAAAAAAATTAAAATTAATATTAATACGAAGTAAATTATTCTAAATTTATAATTTTGTTATCAATACTTTTTTTTTTTTTTTGTGTAGTATTATACTTTTTTTTTAGTAAAATGTATAAGACTCAACTTGATTAGATCCCTTAAGACCAACCCACTGACAAAATGTGTAGGACTTAAACTTGATCCACACTAAGACTAAGACCAGCCTAGGGCCCACTATCCCTCCATGGCTCCATCCCACTAAATCTGATTTCTTAAATAAAAAATAAATAAAAACATGTAAGACTAGAGAAGTCTAGAATCCCTACTTTAAATCTTTAAAGGGTCCATTCGGACCATTCCATAGCTAGATAGCCTTCTAGAGAATTCTAAATTTAAAAGAACAAACAAAAAAGAGTACAACTAAACTAAAAACGCAGCAGCTCCTCTTCAAAAAAAAAAAAAAAAAAAAAACACAAACACCCTTCGCCTCTATCCCCCTTTAATAATAATAATTATTATTATTATTAAATTTTCAAAAAAGGCCTCAAATTTATCTAAGAGAGTGCGACTTCCACCAACCAAGATAGAGGGTCTTGGTGCAGTTGTACAGAGTTGATCCACCAACTCAAATTTATCTAAAAGAGGTTCAGGCCCAGTGACCCACTGGTGTACAGAGTTTATCCGCCCAACTTTCAGGTGTGTATTAATTGACCAACTCTGGAGTCTGGGCCAAGTTCGACCCAAGGTACTTGGACATTTTGGCTGGGCAAAATGATAAACCCATGACCAACATTTAAGCTAAAATTACCTGTGAATGTGTACCTTACCTTTAAAGGGTAGCCAACAGTGGTTTCTTTTTCTTTTTCTTTTTTTCTTTTTTTGAGGAAGAGCCAACAGTGGTTTTTTTGTTCATTTCTTGTTCAAATTATTAATAACTTATTAAACCTTAACTGTANGCGATTTATTTACATATTCAAACAACTCCAAATATAGAAGGTGTAAATTCTGCAATTGAAATTTGTTATTATGAGTTAAAAAAAAAGGAGATTTCAGTTAATCTCATTAAAACAAAAAATATATATTTTAGTTAAAAATGTACTAGAAGTAAGTCAAACTCATTTAATTTATATTTATACAAGTTATAAATGGGTAACTGGATAATGATGTACCCAACTCATTTATGATCTGACCTGAAATCTACTTGACTCACCCAATTGCCACCCCTACTCATGTATAAGGCTGTTTCGATTTTTCCCAAAAGTCCAGGTTGTGCATAAAAAAATTCCAACTCCTTTGAGGATCCAGAAGCCATAATGTGTTTTATTTTCTATAAATCATCAAATTGAGCAGTCATAGAAGTTAACTTCCTAATTGGCACACAACGATGGCACTTGGGCAACTGAGAGTACTAGAGTTTCATTGTACACTTTCATTTTAGAGTAAAATTTCATTTTCGTTCTTAAACTATCACATAAGTTCACTTTTTGTACCTGGACTTCCGGAATTTCTATTTTCAACCCTAAACTTTGCAAAACATTCTGATTTTCCTCTCCTCTTTCTATTTCCATTAGTTTATCTCTTTTATGGCCTGACCAAGTGCTCAATTGTTTTTGCTTATAATCGATATTTTCTCAAACCTGATCAACCAACAATTTTAGATTCCACAATTTTTATGAGACCTAATCATTGGCTTTGAAACCCAAAACTCCACCACATAACCAATCTTAGAAGGTCCTCCAATCTTCCTCACAAATTTAGACCATAAAATTAACATTACTGTAACAAATCCTCCCCGGAGAAACAGGATACAAGCTTAGCAAAAGCAAAACCACTAGCAGCTTTTTACAATCTTTTTTAAATCTGCAAATTGAATGAACAGTTGATTTGCTTAAAATTAATAACGAAGAGACCTCATTTTTTACCTACACCATTAAAAAATTCTTAAAGCAAAAACCATGTGAGCAAAGAGAAAAATATTCAATTATACTGATGGAAAGTTATCAATTAATATCTAAAATCAGAGAAAGTTCAATCCTAAATTGAACAAAAAAGAGGGTGAAATAAAAAATAATTATTACTCTGTTGTGTCACCTACAAATACAGATTGCATTCGAATTACTGAAGTACTTTACTGCAATCAAGTGACACAAAGAAGCGCAACCCATGCATAGCTTATTAAACGAAGGTTTGGTTTAGCATGTCATTCTAGCAGTTTATTATACAACAGGCTCCCACCTACCTTACAATCTGAATACTCTTGCTGCTGCAAGTTTAGATTAATCATTCTACCAAGGTGTAAGTCAAGGAAGTTTAACGAAAACTATTTTCTTTTAAACCATTTAGTCACTCATGATGTCATACCCAAATTTGAAGTTTTGAACTCAGCATCTATATACCGATATTCCATCAGCCATTTCGCAATTGAAAATATTCAAATCAAGATAGAGCAAAGTTCCTAATTCTCTCCCATAACCATCTCTTTAATATGATGAAACCAGAAATTGATTCCAATCCTCAGCATCTGCACCCCCCTGCATAGCTTTATTTAGCACTTCATTGTATATGGTGGATTTGAAAAAACACCAAATATCTTGACAAAAATAATTCACATACCTGTTGTGAAACTTGTGGTATCTCTTACAATGATTTGCACACCTACAATCTCGCATGAATTTAATGGCGTTATGACATCTGCACATATAAATTCTTAATAAACTCATTGATGACTGTCCATTCCGGTTAAGAATCCCAAAAGGCAACAGCGAGCATCTCAGAGTGATTATGAAGAATTCTCTCTATCCTCTGGAGCCACATCTTGTAGAACAACATCAATGTTGGGCACATTTCCAGCCAATCTCATTTTTTAAACCGAATTGTTCCAAAATTTCGTACATCAGTCTGTTCATTTTTGTTATCACCAACAATAAAACAGCCAGCACTATTCCTCGGCTAAACCCAACTACAACCTGGTTCTTTTATTATTCCCCTGTCATTCATCAATTTTCTAATTTCTGAGGCTTCTTCCCATAAATTGGCAGTGGAGAATATATTGGATAACAATACATAGTTTCCAGGGTTATCAGGTTCAATCTCAAAAAGCTTCTTTGCTGCAATTTTTGCTAACTCCATGTTTCTATGTACTCTACATGCACTAAGCAATGCTCCCCAAGCAGCAGCAGTTGGTTCTATAGGCATTCTTTGTATAAACTCATATGCCTGTTCTAGCCGACCAGCACGGCTAAGTACATCAACCATGCAGGAGTAGTGATCCACATCAGGTTCTGTTGAGTAATCCCTACTCATTGAATCAAAAATCAAGAGGCCTTTGTCAACAAGTTGTGAATGACTACAACCAGACAATACTCCAGTAAAAGTAACAGAATTGGGCTTCGCTCCTGAGTCCAACATTTTCTCAAAGAGCAACAAGGCTTCTTGTCCTTTCCCATGCATAGAGTTAGCAATGATAATTGTGTTCCAAGCAACAGTATCCTTTTTTGGCATCATATTGAAGACCCTTTGTGAAAGTTCTAAGTCACCACATTTAGCATACATGAAAACTAGAGCTGTTGTGGTCGTTAAGTCCTTAATAAACAAATGTCTATAGATATAACCGTGAATTTCTTTGCCAGTCCTCAAGCTTTCCAAACTACTGCAAGCTGGCAAGACACTAGTAATAGTTATCTGATTAGGTTTGAAACCCAAATCTTGCATCTGACCAAGCATCTCCAGCGCCTGTTCAGTTTTCCCATTTTGCACGCACCCACAAATGACAGCATTCCATGAAGCATCATTCAATTTGACATCTTCGTTTCTCATTTGATAAAATAATTCAAGACCCTTCTCACATTCTTTATTTGAGAAGTATGCTGTTAGAATTACATTCCACAACACAACATCTCGCTGAGACATGTTATCAAATACCAATTGTGCGTGCCTAATGCTTAAACAACTAGCATACATGCTAACAAGCGCACTACAAACAAATAAATTCTCTCCCATTTCATTCTTTACTACAAAGCCATGAATCTCTCTTCCTGAATTCAAAGTTTTGAGTTCAGAGCACGCTGGTAGAATTGAAGACACAGTCACCACATTGGGTCTCACCCCATTTAACATCATCTCACGAAACTCCTCCAAACCTTGTCTAGGTAGACCATAAGTAACATAACAAGACGACAAAGAAGTCCATGAAATCACATCTTTCACCCGCATACCATCAAAAACCCGTCTCGCATCTTCAACACACTTACATTTAGCATACATATCAATCAACGCATTGCCCAACAAAGTATCAGAATGAAACCCAAATCGAATTGCATCATCATGAACCTCTTTGGCTTTCACAATGTCACCCAGAGTGGCACAAGCCTTAGCAGCCGACAAAAGTACTAGTCTATCAGGTATAATTTCCTGTGCTCGCACCAGATTGTAAAGCTTTATAGATTCCTTAGGAAACCCATGTTGCGTGTAAGCTGAAATTAAGATGGTCCATGTACGGAGGTCTGGTTGGGGAATTTGATCGAACATGTGGCGTGCACGTTGCAAATCACCTGAATTGCAGGCTTCTTTGATGAACTTAAGGCTTAGGGGAGCGGGAAGGCTAATGGGTAGCTTTGGAGGCATTGGATATGTATATATATATATATTTGGTTTGAAACTTTTAATGCCTCTTTTGCTTTTCTTGTATAGTTTTTGTTGGAACTTTGCCAATGCAAAATCTTGAAACTTTTTGTTAATTTATTGCAAGGAAGCGGGAACTGAGTTTTATAAGAAGAATAGAAACGACACCGCTTCACCGCAGAAAGACTTGAGTTTGACACTGACGGACGGGATCCTTCCACGTGTTTTCTTGGGAGGAAGTTGATTTTTTTTTTTTTTAAATCGAAAGTTGACTCTGATTTTTGTTTTGTGTTTTAGTACTCCTCAAAACTTTGCCCTTTTCCAAGAAACCAGACATTGAAATTTCTTCCTCCTTTTTTTTTTTTTTTTTAAATAAAAGTTGAAAACACTATATTGATTCCTACAAAATGGAGGTGATTAATTTGGTCCTTATTATTTTGAATTGTAATTATTTTGATCTCTACCGTTAACTCATTAACAAAAAATTTATACGTAACAAACGGTTTATATTATTGGCGTACACGTAGCTAAAATAATTATATAAAATTAAATAATTAAATATTAAAAAAGCCACATAAGTATTTTAGTATAAAAGAAAATTTCACATCAAACAAGAAAATTATGAAAAAATTAATTGAAAGAAAACAAATAAAGAAAATTATTTTATTTATATTAAAATGTGAGATACTTCTTTTCTTTCATCTCAAAGTCTTAGGGTATGCCATAACTTTTAAGTCATCCTTCCAATTTTAATATTTATTTGTCCTTTAGAATTAAGTGATTACAAGATGATTGAATAAGTAGAAGATATTAAATGGTACCCTCTTTTGATAGGATCTAGGATCTCTTTATGAGTGGGTAAGCTCCCAAACTAAAAGGAAAGATCAATAGGTCACTCACAACTATGAGGGTCATGCTTCAACCTAGGGCCTAAATAGACCATATGAGCCTAAACAGACCGCATATGGATTGGTGGGCAAACCATTACCGTACTTAAAGCTCATCATAGGCAATGACACACATTGTGAATTGGTGGGGTGAACTTCAGAAAGTTTTGACCCAAATGGAACCTCTAATTTCCCACTCATCTCCAACCATGACAAAAGGGACAAAGAACCAAGTGAAAGTGTGTGCAAAACCATATTAGAAAATCATTTGTTAGATTCAGGAGATGAAACACATTGGAGTCAAACTTCTTTATCCTCAGTAGAGTCGCAGCTGGTGGTGTAAGCACCCGCAATGGGCATCTTGTGGGAAGTATGCCTTGACTGAGTGGATTAGGTAGCACTACAACAAAATGTATCTTTGATGACAAAATTTAGTGAGGATTTTTTTTTTTGTCATTGAAAGGTAACATACAATGATAAAATATAGATTTCGTCACCATTTATTAAAAAACAAAATTGTTTTTCCATAGTTATTAGTTTTACTCAAATTTAGGCGCCAATTAGAAATTTGGGGCGCAAAAGTTATTTGCTCTAAGGCGACAAAAGTTTTCATTGCTAATTGTATAACATTTTAGTGATGAATAATTTCATCACTATAAGTATGCTAAGAATATATTTGGTGACGAAAATAGGTTTGTTAGTGGAAGGTCTCCTTTAGTGACGAATAAATTTGTGGCTAAAGCCTAATTACTTTTTTTTTTTTTTTTGAAACCCCTACCACTTAACTTTTGATCCTAGGGTTTTATTGTTTTCCTCTTCTCTCTCTCTCTCTCTCTCTCTCTCTCTCTCTCTCTCTCTCTCTCTCTCTCTCTTTTTAAATCTTAGTTAATTATATGTTTAAGCATATGTTTACACAATAATGCAACAATAAAATGTCAAAATTAACTATAAGCGCTACAAGGAAATGACTTAAGGCCTTAATTCCATTCTATTATTGTTACTAATTTTTTTTATTAACATTTATTTATTATAAAGTATTAAATTGAGTAACAAAATATTGAATAGAATAAAGAAAGTTTAAGAATAAGGATTTCTGTTCATATATCTTACCCCGCTTATAGGAAAAAAATAAAAACCACGTAGACCAATGTTGGAACTTAATTTTGGTTGACTTAGTTGGCCATATGAAAATCTTTACTTGTTTGCTATCAACCATAATTATTGCATTGGTAACTGTACTCATGTATGTTTATTTGTTAATTGTAGGTCAGTTTCTTCATTTTTCACAAAAGTCTTTCCATAGATCATAATCACAGAAGTCTTTCCTTCAGCATTTCGGTGTTGAGAACTACATTAAAAATAATTGCGAATGCTCCAAACTCTAGGTGCTAGGCTTTGGATTGGCAATAATTGCTAATGTGTCTAATTACATTTACTATAGCAGTGAGTAATTTTACACTAAGCTAATCATTTTTTTTTTCCTTAATGCATTTTGATTAAGTTAATTTGCCTGGGATTGCATTGTGGTATAACTTATTTATAATCGTTACAAATAATCTATTTTTTTTTAAAAGAAAAAATTACTTCTATTTTTGTTTTATATTTACCTGTTAACCTTTATTTTTTATATTATTATTTATCCTTTATGCGCAATATTATTCTCTAGCTATCTTCTTAGCACATTCACATAATGAAAGTGTTTTTCATATGATTGGAGGAAAGATACTGTAAATTTTGATTCATAAATTGACTTCTTTCTCATATGATAGATAAAAAATTATAAGTACCATAGTTTAGAAAAATAAAGTTAGGGTAGTTATATGTTTAAACATGTGTTTACACAAAAATACAACAATAAAATGTCAAACATAACTATAAGTGCTACAAGGAAGGAACCACCCTGAATAGAAGAGATTGAGATAGAGATGAAAACTATATAGAGGTGAAATCCACCCGGAGAAATTTGAGGCAAGAGCCCTAGATGAATGCCATAGAGATGTATCATTTTAGTTTGTAAGAGCACCTTGTTTGTTTGGTTGATGGTTAACGTTGTTGGCCATGTTTGTTTTTCTTTTTTAGTGACTCTAGGATAGTGAGTCGCTCGTCTTTTGCTTACAATTGGCAAACCAAGTTCTTAGGTAGTGAGCTTGTTGTTACTTGTTTCCTGAGTAACACTCGTGGGACTTCAGACATACAAATCCCATGACACTCTGTGGAGTTGAACCCTGTCCCATGTATGTGTGTTGTTTGCTGTGTGCATGGGTTGGGCCCAAGCCGTATGTTGAAACAAAATGTTTTGTCTCTTATTCTTTTGATTCTGTTAGCAGAGATCGCGAATCAAAAGAGGGGCATTTGTAGATACCGCATTTTGTACCCTAATGACTTATGCTTCTGTTCCCCAATGATGTTAGAATTCTAAAGCTCAAGGTTGGTTTAGGGTCCGTCAAATTAAAATTGACTTAAGGAAAGTGTTTATGGAAAATATAACTAATTTTTGGAATAAAGGCCTGATCAAATTAAAATTGACTAGAGAAAAGTGTTTATGGAAAATATAACTTATTTTTGGAACAAACAAACTATTTTTAGAAAAGAAAGGTCATGGAAACCTTTGGGCATGCGTACACATACATGCGTATGCGCATGCATGCTCAAGCTCTGCGTGCGTATACTCCATGCATGTGTAGCATTCCCGAAACTATGTAAGGCAAGTTTTCTACATTTAAACTTGGTTTGGAACGAATCCGATATTGTCTCGGAGCCGCCCTAAACCCCTATTTTTCGACTATATAAAGCCATATAAGGTATTTTTTCAAGGAGGACGGATCCCGGTGGTAAAACAAATTAGAGTCACTAGAAAATAGTGAACCAAAGAGAGAATTTTTCACAAAACATCCTCAAGTCAAATTTTGCTTGATTGAGACCTTTTTTGGTCTTGATCTTTGCGTTCTAAGTATACTAACTCTTCTTTGATTTGATTATGAATAGATTGATTTAGGAGAATGGTCAAAACTAGCTCTAGAGAGTTCTAGTGTTGAGGTAAAGTTTCTAATTTTCGCTGTTCACTTTTCTTTGATTTTCCTTTGTTTTTGTGTTTATATATATGTGTTAAATGCTCTAATATGTTTATTTAGTTTAGGTTTATCTCGTGTTTGTGTTAGAAGCATGCTAGGTTGTTAGTTTCCTTGTTTATGTTGTGTTTTCTCTATTTTTTGTTCTAGTTTTCTAGGTTTAGGAGCGCACGCATACTTTTAGTATGTGTATGCATACAATTGGGATTCGCACACATGCTCTATGTAAGTGCACGCATACTTAAGTCTAAAAACCCTAATTCATTTTCTGTATGATGTTTCCTTTGTTTTATTCACATATTTTAGCCTTTGTTTAATCTGTTTTGCCTATCTTTTAGTCTATGTTTCTTTGATTTGCCTTGTTTTGTTTGTTTTATCTTTTTTATGCTTAGTGGGGTTTTTATTTTTGAATACCATGAACATGCATTTTCCATTAACATACATTGATGCATAGGTGCTATGATGCAGTGGGGTAAGTCATGCATTATCACATGAACATGCATTTGATTTGGTTGTTAAGTAAGATTTTGTTGATGAACATATATGCTTGATTGAATCTGATGTTTTTTACGCTTAGATACCTTGACATGCTTGTTTGGATCTGCTTTATGATGTTTATGCCTGTGAGAGATAGGGCTGTCCATGGGTCGGGCGGGTCGAGTTTGTGCTCAACCCGTCGGCCGACCCGACCTGATCGGGTGGAGGCTGCATCAACCCGCCGCCGACCGAGAAACTGATCGGATCGGGCGGTTCAGACATCCGGTTGGTTTCGGGCGGGTCGGTCGGAGTCAAGATCTGAGATACCGGCGAGAAAACGGCGAAAAGTCAGTGAGATTTCGCCAGATCTGGAAGAAATCTCACCTGATTCGATGAGATTTCACTAGATTTGGACGAAATATCACTAGATCTACTTGATAAGTCACTGAAATATGAAAATTTGAAGTCGGAATCTGGAAATTTGAGGCCGGAATCTGGAAAATCTAGCCGGATTCTGGAAAATCTCGCCGGAACTAGGAAAAACTCACCGGAATCTGGAAATTTTGGTTGGAAATTCATAAACATCGGTCGGATCGGATTTTTCGGGTTTTGAGGGTGGAAAACCGAGACCGACCCGCCGGAGTCGGTTTTTGGAACAAATGACCCGCCGCTGACCTGTGACTTGATCGGGTTTGCCGGTTTCGGATCGGTTTCCGGTCGGATCCTCCGGGTGGGTCGGGTCTTGGATGGGTCTGGACAGGCCTAGTGAGAGACTGCGCCCTCGGCCCATTTTTATGTTTGTTGAGCCAAACTTACGTGAATGGGTGGAGTCGTGTTATTGCCTCTCAAAATGGAGGTTCGACTAGTTATATTTTCCCCTTTAGATTTAGGGGTTTTACAATAGAGTCGCTACTTATTTAATTGTTGGAATAAATAAGAAAACCATAATTGAAAAATTCATCATTTTATTAATTTGAAATTGAATTTACATTGAACATAGGAAATTACATGGCTTTGGTCCTAGATACAATCTAAGATAAAGTACATGGCTTTATTTCCTAGTTACAATCTAGAAATTGAAAATTACAAGGATAAGTATTTGATCTACTAACCCTTGATCTAAGTTCGGAGGCTATGTTACAAGGTGGGAAGGTGTTAGGCACCCACCTTGCCCGGTAAAACCGGTCTTCTAGACTATGGTGGCCAACAATCATATCATGTCATCCAATATGTCAATCGATTTACATGTTGAATTTAATGTGTGTGCATGTGATAAATCCTAATTCAATTTATTAAACATTGCATTTAGATTGAAAAATAAAATTCTAGTGAATGTGTGTGGATGGTGATAACCTAAATTCAAGGATTTAAAAGAATTATGAAACAAACATGTTTTTCATATTTTTGATGTAAATTTAAGATCAAAACTAGTGATATGCATGAACACGTGATGAACAACTAAGAATATGTGAAAATCACATAAAAACATACAAACATATTCAAGAGGATTCAAATAATTACTATCATACTTTAATCTTAAATTTTCATCATGGTAACACAAAAAACAAGTTAAGGAAAGGGATTATACCTTTATGCAAGATTCATACGGTGGAGGAGGAGACTCTTGGTGGAGGTCCTAAGGGTGGAGGAAAAAAGAAGAACTAGGAGAGAGAGAGTGAGTCTCACTCAATACCTTGAGTCTCAGGAAGACCAAGATATGACAAGACTACTCTACTTCACTAGAACTCAAGAGAGGAGAAGAGAGGGGATTTTTTCGTCTTTGGAATGAAGGAGGGGGAGGGTTTATATAGTAGTAGTGGAAAGAATATGAATGGAATGCCATTTAATGAAGGTTGACAAGGATTATGAACCTAGACCTCATTTTAGCCTTGGGGAAAATCTGGTGCATTAAATGGAGAGATTGGTGGGAGTGGGGAGCAAGCCAAAATTTGGATTTCCTGTAGCTGCTGTAACAGCTTGTAAAGCCAACTTCAAAAAATCATATCTGATCCAATTATGATCGGAATTGTCTCGTTCTTATGCTCAAATTGAAGCCCCGGATGTCTAGTTTCTGGGAAAATTAACCTCATTCATAGATTCAAAATATTCTGAGAGATATTGATGAAATGGTGAGCAGAGGTCATTTGTTAGACAATGGTTTCAGCACAATTAACATTAATAGGTCCCAAATTAGCTCCCAATTAACATTAAATGGCTCTAATCACTCCCATTTTAGAATTAATTGGTTCCAAATTTACTCTAATTAAAAGATAATTACACAAATTACTCATTGAATAATTAATGTTTAACTATCTAATTAATTAGGTGTATGCAACCTCACCATAAAATGTAGTCCTAACCAATTAAATTATGACACATCATTGATCTCCAATTGATTACACTTATAACCAATTGAAATTAATTGTTCATAATCACATATAGTTGGGCTCAATTTGTGATAGTGCATCTCAGCCATTAAAACTTGATTTGATGATAACTTTCAATCTGGTGGTCCAATTAGGGCTTATGACCAGTTGATTTGATCGTTACAATATCAAGATCATTTTGATGAAATGAGATTAAGGATCTAATGACTAGAATCAAGATGCATATTCCCAAGGTGAAATTACCCTTTTACCCTCCAAATGAGGTTAAATGCGGGTTGCAAAATGGGGTGTCAACAATGCCTTTTGTAATATGTGCTTTGGGCCATGATAGATGAATGCTAGGCTTGGGGGTTTTTATGCCATATAGATTGCTTTAGATGCATGTTAGTGTGCATGTGAGTTAGAATAACATGTTAAAATTGTCTTTAATGAGATTAAGATTTGGAACTTAATGAGTTGAAGCAGATCAACGAGTCAGGTGGTGTTGGGTGCCTAACACCTTCCTATCTCCATACATAAACTTCAGACACTTGCTCTGGAAAAGATCAGTCCTTCCATGAAGGGAGCTATATTTATGATTTCTAAATCTAAACTAGGTGGCGACTCCATTTACACCTACCGTCATGGTCCACCCTAGGCCAAAGCGTACTCATCCACATCGAGAGGATGACACCGCGTTGTGGGTGCTTGTGCCCACAACTCTTAGTCCCAATGTCATAAAATCAAATCACTACCTTAATGATCATCAACATTGTATGTATAACCCGACGAGGATGAAAACCCTAAAGAGTTACCAAACTAATCAATTGGTTGCCCAAGCGTGTCATCAAACCCTAAACCCTCATTTCACCTATAAATACTCCCATTTTCAACATCCAAGGGGTCAAAACTTTTTACCCTACAGAAACTCTATCAAAATCCCTCTAGAATACATAAACCTAGAGTTCAAGGCTAAAAGGATAGAAAGGTTGAGTACTAGATTGATCTTCATCCATCCTTTTGGTTGAAAGATAATCTTTTAGGATAATCTCTTTCTCATCCGTTTCCAAACTTCTAGTTGGTTCAAGCTTGCTAATAAATCACTTAGGGTCTCTGAGTCAACCCTAACCAAGTCGTTCAAATCATCCTTTCCACACACACAACTATTGTATGTAGACACCGCATTTAGTACTCCTTACAACTTAGGGCCCCGTTCCCCAATAATGCTCAAACTCTAAGGCCCAAGGCTAGTTTAGAGCTCATTCTGATATCAAATTGACTTAAGGAGTGTTAAAATGGAAAATATAACCTTTTTAAATGAGAAAAAAAACCTATTTTTGGAAATTAAATGGCCAAAGTGGCCCTCGGGCCACGTACGTGGGCAGAAGCCTACGTACATGGGCTAAAGCATGCATACGCAGGCACATTCCTACGTACGCAGCTAGGGTTTTAGAAGCATGAAAAATGCAAGTTTTTTACAATAATGGCTAAGGTTTGAAATGAATCCCACATCGTCAGGGAGCTGTTCCAAACCTTACATCGCTTGGGAACTCCTTTTTGAGGTATCAAGCTTCAACATTTCTTTTCTTTTTTAGTCTTCCTTTTACTACTTAGTCTATTTTCTTGCTTTGTTTGTGTTATAATCTGTTTGTGTAGAGTAGGTTTATTTTTTCTTGTTTATTCTGAGCATGTTTGGTTGCTATAACAAGGGTTTTCATTTCTGCTCTGTTTTTCTACTTGTCTGTTTCTAGGTTAGGGTTTAGGTGTGTCTGCGTACACACACTTTTGTATGCGTACGTAGGCTCGAAGTATGCGTACCTATACAACTGGCCTGCGTGCGCAGGCCTATGTATGTGCACGCATACTTGTGCTCAGAAACCCTAATTTTGATTTTCTTGTTTCTTTTACTTTGTTTGTTTTTACCTAATATGCCTCTGTTCTAACCTTCTTATATGCTTTTGATTTGCTTTTCCCTTTGTTCACATGTTTGTTTGTTTGTTATTGTATGTTAGATTATGGGTTGTCTTCTTGTTTCTTAATCTTAATACCATGCCATGGTCATGCATTCACATGCTCACACATAATGCTATAGGTATTGAGATGCTACAAGTTACGTAAAGGGTAAGTCATGCATTGGAAATGTTCATGCATTGGTGATATGACGAATATGCTTGTTTGATGTATGATTTCATGTCTAAATATATTGGAAAACATGTGATGATCTATGTCTACCCACCATGCCTATTTTGATGCCTTGGTATGATATAATGGAGCAACTTAGATGTATGATTAGGGTTTGTGATGTGATGAATGCGTTGATACCATGATTAGATGAATACTAGGGTTATGTGTGGTTTTGGTTTCTTATGTTTTAAGGATAGATATGTTGTGTAGTTTTGGGATGAAAGATGCCATGTTGTATGCTTAGATGCATGCTAGTGTGTTTGTGTGTTTTAGGATACAAAGTGTTAAACATGTTTTTAATGAGGTTAAAACGTAAGACACAATGATGTGAGGCAAACCTTAGGGTTGGGTGATCTTAGGTGCCTAACACCTTCCTAAGAATGTACCTAAACTCTGAACCCATACTCTGGTAGTAAGATCAAAGGTCCTTC
This sequence comes from Quercus suber, assembly GCF_002906115.3. Taxonomy (NCBI): domain Eukaryota; kingdom Viridiplantae; phylum Streptophyta; class Magnoliopsida; order Fagales; family Fagaceae; genus Quercus; species Quercus suber. The sequence goes on along the minus strand of NW_027069485.1, from coordinate 544,799 downwards.
CTCGAAAAAAAGATGCTATATATATGGTTCCTAAACCATTACAAAAACTAAGTGGCAACTCCCCCCTTATATGTCCACACCATAGTTGACTTCAACCGAAGGGCTAGTCAAAATAACATCATTATAAGTGCTACGAGGAGGAGATGTGGATCTTTCCCATGATCCACACTCTCCTACACGATTCTTCTTCTTTTTTTTTTTTTTTTTTTTTTTTTTGTGTGTGCGTTTTTTGTGTTTTTAATGTTTCAATACATGTTTTTGTACAATAATATGCTCATAGTACTTATTTTGATTCATTCCTTAGCTTCTTTGCTTGAGAACATGTAGACCCTAATTTGCCTTAGGGTGCATACACACCTAGGAAGATACGTACACACTTCTTGAATGGTGTATGCAGTCTTCGAATGATTAAGGTTCATCTTTTGATTATTTTTTGGGAATCTACCTTGAAAATCAAGTGTGTATGCAGGTAGAAGGATGCACACTTACTTTTCTTATAGTGTAAACCAATTTGGGCTTCAATAAGATTTCTTGCATTTTCTATCTTATTGTCATAAATGCCATGTTTATTTCCTTTCCTTGTTCATTTTATTTGCCTTAATTGGATTTATTTGATGTTTGGTTTGTTTCCTATAGTGTAATTGTAATAAATGTAAAATATCTAATATATCTTCTTTTCTTTTCTTTTCCATCTCAAAACTCTAATTCACTCTTTTTATTCTCTCTCATCCATTCTCTAATTCTAACACGAACTCAACAAGGCTACCAAAAGTCTAAAAGATAAATAAGGAAAACTTTTCGAACCTTAAAAGATTTAGATACTTTCTAAACTTAAAATCAATAATCAATTAGAATTCAATTGCAATTGAGATTAATTGGCTATTCAAAAATAAGGAAAATATTTTAAAAATGATTTTAATGTGATTAAGGTAATTGATTTGAATTTAAATGGTAAAAGCAAAAGTCAAGTCAATCAAATTTTAATTAACCAAATTTCTTTTAAGCCTTAAAAGACACAGGGTTCTTAATGCACACCAAGACCATTTAAGTCTACATCAATTAATGAAAATTCCACTTCAATTAATACCCCTTTCTCGTAATGCTTAAACATCATTTGAAGTAAAAATTGCAATTTTGTTTGGTATCTATATGCATGATTGGGTATACACATGCACACACTTAAGTTGCTCTTACCATGCCATTACCATGTTGTCTTCCACGCCATGCCTTGTTTCCTTGAGTTCAATGCTATGAATTAGATGCTTTCTCCATGACTCCTTGTATGTTCATCCACAAGTTTATGTGCTCGCACGCTCACATGTTTACTTTGCTTTCCATACTTTATCCCTCATGACCTGTAGACTAAATCTAGGTCTAGATGCAAATGAAAACTTTTTGAACCTCTAGGATAAATCTACCTCCTGTCTAAATCAAGCAACGATATATGAAGGCCAATTACAGCATGGTAGGCTTGGGGTGCCTAATATATTCCCATCCTATACCTTAACTCTGAACCTTGTCTAGTAATAAAACCATCATAAAGTCATGTTTTGGTTCCTAGACCTATAACCAAGTGGTGAATCCAGTTGCCTCTTTTTAAGATGCACTGCGTACCCTCGGGTTCGTGCTAGTTTTGAGTCTAAATCACTTTCAGGGAGATTAAATAATGCACACCCTGACTTCACAAGAAGGAACTGGGATTATGAGACACTGTCTAATAATGAAAAAAGAAAAAAAAAACTTTTATATCAAGCTAAATTATAGAGAGGCTTAGTGACTTTGCAGGATCTTTGGATCCTAGGATAATATATTTGTTACCTTAGGCCCAAAACTTTCTTCTTCAAAAAGGCCTTGATTGGGCTTATGATAGCAAATGGGCTATAGGTCTATGAACCTTTCAAGTTAAGATATACATTTGGGCTTTAGGATTAGCCTCTCATATGTGAGATACTTCTTTTCTTTTCATCTTGAAGTCTCAGGGTATACCATAAATTTTAGGTCATCCTTCTTATTTTAATTTTTATTTGTCCTTTAGAATTAAGTGATCACAAGATATATGGTTTTACAAAAAAGAGATATAAAATGGTACCCTTTTTTTTATAGGATTCAGGATCTCTTTATATGTGGGTAAGCTCCTTAAAGCTAAATGCACAGTTGTAGGTCGTATACAACTAGGTGGTCCATGCTTCAACCTAGGGCCTAAGTGGACCCCATATGGNTTTTAATTCAAATCAATTACCTTAATCACATTAAAATCATTTTTAAAATATTTTCCTTATTTTTGAATAGCCAATTAATCTCAATTGCAATTGAATTCTAATTGATTATTGATTTTAAGTTTAGAAAGTATCTAAATCTTTTAAGGTTCGAAAAGTTTTCCTTATTTATCTTTTAGACTTTTGGTAGCCTTGTTGAGTTCGTGTTAGAATTAGAGAATGGATGAGAGAGAATAAAAAGAGTGAATTAGAGTTTTGAGATGGAAAAGAAAAGAAAAGAAGATATATTAGATATTTTACATTTATTACAATTACACTATAGGAAACAAACCAAACATCAAATAAATCCAATTAAGGCAAATAAAATGAACAAGGAAAGGAAATAAACATGGCATTTATGACAATAAGATAGAAAATGCAAGAAATCTTATTGAAGCCCAAATTGGTTTACACTATAAGAAAAGTAAGTGTGCATCCTTCTACCTGCATACACACTTGATTTTCAAGGTAGATTCCCAAAAAATAATCAAAAGATGAACCTTAATCATTCGAAGACTGCATACACCATTCAAGAAGTGTGTACGTATCTTCCTAGGTGTGTATGCACCCTAAGGCAAATTAGGGTCTACATGTTCTCAAGCAAAGAAGCTAAGGAATGAATCAAAATAAGTACTATGAGCATATTATTGTACAAAAACATGTATTGAAACATTAACAAAAAATGCATGTTCATGTGAATGCATGACTTACCTTATTGCATCACAGCACATATGGCATCAATGCATGATCATGTGAATGCACATTCATGGCATTAAAGCAAGAAATAAAAAGAAAACCCTAGTTTTATGATCAAAGGAAAACAAACAATTCAAATAGAGGAACAGAGACATAAAAAGCATCAAAAGGAACCAAACAAAGGCATATGGTGTAAAGGAAATGAAGAAATAGAAGCAGGAAAACTCAAATTAGTGTTTCTGGGCACGAGTATATGTGTACATACAAAGGCCAATGTATGCAGGTAAGTTGTATGCGTATGCATACTTTGAGCCTACATATGCATGCAGGAAGAATGTGCACGTAGACACACCCTAAACCCTAAACCAGAAACATAGAAAATGAACAAAACTTTAGAACAACAAATCTAACAACCTAGCATGCTTTTAAACATAAGAACTACATAGCCCTAAACTAAACAAAGATATTAACACATATATAAAACAAGAAAACAGGAAAAAGATTAGAACTCAATTCCTCAAACAATAAGCTTTTCAAACTTGATTTTGACCATTCCCTCAGTCAATCTATTCACAACCAAATAAAAAAAATTAGTAAACTTCAAAACTTGAGGATCAAGACTAGAAAATGTCCCAATTAAAATAAAATTGACTTAAGGATGTTTTGTGAAAAAACTCCCTTTTTGATTCACTATTTCTAGTAAATTTTAGGTTTTCCCTTAGGATTTTTTGTGTGTTTTTAAAATACACCATGTAAGGCTTTATATAGTAAAAAATGAGGGTTTGGAATGGCTCCTAAATGATGTGGGATTCATTCCAGACCTTAGTATTTAATGCAGAAAACTTGCCTTTCTTAGGTTCCTGAAACCCTAATTGCGTGTGCAGGTTTGTGCCTGTATACGCATGCATCAGACCTGCGTACATAGGTCCTTGTATGTGTATGCATGCCGAAGGTTTTCTTGGCCTTTTATTTTCCAAAAATAAATTTATTTGCTCATAAAAAGTTATATTTTCCATTTTAACACCTTTCAAGTCAATTTGTAATCTGATTGGACCTAAACCAACTTTGAATCTTAAATTTTTGGTATCATTAGGGAATGAGGGCCCCAATCATAAGGGGTACAAAATGCAGTGTCTATAGATGCCCCTTTTTTGATTTGTGAGCTTCGCTATTAGAATCAAAAGAATAAGAGACAAAACATTTTGTTTCAACGTATGGCTCAGGCCCAACCACGGCACACAACATGGTGTAACTTTGTAGAGTCGCATGGGATTCGTATGTCTGAATTCCCACTCTTGTTGCTCGGGAAACGAGTAACAACAAGTTCACTATCCCAGAACCTGTTTTGCCATTTGTAAGCAAAATGCGAGTGACTCACTATCCTAGAGTCACTTAAAAACAAAAACAAACAAGGCCATCGGCTGCAACCATTAACCAAACAAATAAAGTGCTTTTACGAGCTTAGAAGGATATATCTCGGTGGTGTCCATCCAGGGCTCTTGCCTCAAACTACTCTTGGTGGCTTGCGCCTCTGTGCAATACTCGTTTTCTTCATCTTTATCTTTATCTTTTCTGGTGAGGCTCTTGCCTTGGGGTGACCTTGGTCTCTGTCTCTATATCTATCTCTCCAACTGTGCTTGCATGATCAATTCCCTTGGGATATGTGCACAAATTTGTATTTTGATTTGTTCAACTGTTATGTGGCCAATGCCTGCATATTCAATTCCCATAGGATATGTGCACAAGTGGCGTTTGTGTTCCGACCCATGAGGGAGTCTTGGGTGAAGAATCCATTGGGGATGATGAAAGACTCATTGGGGAGTATGATTTACTGAGAAGTTTTGGCGACTCATGGGGGAGCCTTCTTGGTATGTAGTTTATTGGGGATGGTAACTTGCTAAGAAGTGTGTTGGTGATTGTGACCTATGAGGAAGTCTCTAGTAATATGTGGTCCACTGGCGAAAGTTATATTGTACCTAGGGATTCGGTTGATGGTCTAAACTCATGGGAAATTTCCCTGGTAACTTTTGATCCGCTAAGAGGTGCTTTTGATGCTTTCCATTCATTGGAGATGCTTTGAAGGTCTTTGTATCCTTTACCCAACTGAGGGTACATTACACGAATAATAAAAAAAAAATTCTTATTTATTATTCCATTACACGAATAAAGTGCCTTGGTGTCCTTATTTATTATTCCATTACACGAATATAATTTCTTATTCACACTTTTTCTATAATATTTTTGTCTCTTTATATCATGCTTTGAGATTGAGACAAATTTTTTCCCTTTTCTATTGACAGGGGTACACTATAGAAAATTAGTCCATAGTTTCTACGTGTTTTGACTGCTCTTGCTTTAAATTCGTAAAGTAAATCGAATTACATGAATCATATGTAGAATTTAAGTTACGGCAATTAAGAAACCCTACCTTTTTTTAGCCATCACATAATAGTACGAGAGTTTTGGTTGTTATACAAGATATCATATACATAATAATATGGCAAACCAGCTTGATAAGTTGGCCAAACCATTGATTGTATTCTACATTAGTTTTGTTTGGGCTCTTGTTGTTGTTGTTCACTTGTAGTACTGATAGATGAGACACTAACTCAACAAATCCAATTTTCCTCCTCAGAAAAAATGTTAAAGTTGACTAAATTAATGCTATCCTCAACAGCAACAATTTCACTATCATCCTCACCTTGTAAAGTGACTGATTCAAGTATTCAACTCCTTAAGCACCCAATGAAAACAATCGAATCATTAGTTTTATATTCCTTGTCAAACTTGTTGAGCATAGTTGAATTTTTTGGGCGAGTCAACAAGTCCTAGGCCATTCATGGGCTAAAAGAATTAATGTGAGGAGAAGGTAACTTTAGAATTTTAAAAATCAAATAAAAAATTATTACCTTGTACACCAACTGCAATTTGCATAGTTTTGGACCCAACATTCCATTTTTTTTTTTTTTTCATTATAACGTAACCCGGATCACTACTTTTTGCGGCAATAAAATTAAGAAGTGTCCATTGGTATGACGTAAAAACATGCATGATTGGAATTTGAAAGTACATAAGAAGTAGATCTTCTAAATCACTGTTCAGCCACAGCAACCTTCATTTTCTTTGTCAGAGAGTTCAAATTCTTTTCAGGAAGCAGGGTGTTTAGCTAGCTAATTCTTGGTGTGAGGACAAAGATAGTTCTTCTAGGGACATGTATTTTTACCACACACTTTAACACAATTTACACATACGTTAATTTTTCATTGAATTACATAGAACCACTTGACAACAAACAAAACTTTACATGTGTTAATATTTTCTATATTATACGGAGAAATGCGCCAATTTTCTTGAATTTTGGTACTTGTATTAGAATTTAAATTATATATTGTAGCAATTATATTATTAAAATCAACAATATATTAATCTTGAGTTTTATTTATTTATTTATAATAAATATCAGCATTATATTTTTGAGTATAATCTTGATTCTTTCTAAGATATATTAAAAAACTTTTTCTGTTGTGGTCTATCGAATCTTATATTTTATATATTTGTAATCCCACTACCAACCCCTGCTGATTTTCTGCAAGATCAAAAACCTTCTAAAATCCTAAGGAATGGAATCAACCTCTCTCTCCCTCCAATTGAGAGCAACAATCTGATTATCCCATGGATTTTCTCAAGCTTCTCAAGGAAAAGCATGTGGCGGTTTGTGCTTTTTTTTTTTTTTTTTTAAAGAGTAATGAGACAACGTGCTTAAGTTTTAATGTTAACATTAGTGCCTAAGGTTAATTCTTTAATGCTCAATTATAGACACCTCCACCTCTTATTTCAGTTCTCTCAACCAAGTACCAGCTCTCCCTCTTTCTCTGATTCTCTTAACGGTTTCTTCTTCCCCGTATAGTCAGTCTTTGCATCCCCATGGCTGAAGCATCGGGTAGAGGTAATTTCTTACATTTTGGTGATTTTGGGTATTTTTTTTTCTTGGTGATTTGGTTATTGGTTTAAGATTATAGAAAACCACGTAGGGAAGCTTAGAAACAAATCAGTTTAGCAATTTGGCTTGGTTTTCTAAGCTTCACCCATTACCCATTACACATTCCTAGACCAAACAAGCAGGGAAACAAATCAATTAAAAATTAAAATTTAAGAATCTTCACTGAAAATCAATCTAGGCAGTGATAAGCACTAGCAGCAGTGCTATGCTCGGGGGTGAGAAGTTTTTACGATTGTGGTTTGGGTTTAGCAGTAGTTCGTTGACCTTAGTTCAATTTTATTTTAATGTTGATATTGAAAATGCATAGAATATGTTTGTGAAAATATCTGTTAAAAACTTTGAGTGATGCTAATTGCTAAGCTATTTTATAAAGGCTTAAAGTAAGTATTCCTTAAATTTTCACGTTTATGTTCTGATTGTTCTCAGTGTTGAATAGAGTTTTGAAATTTAGCAAGAAGATATCACTTTTTTTCTTTTCTTTTTTTGGTTATATTGTTGGAACATGATTTTGCTAAGGTATATGGAGATCCTCTTGTGCATCCCCGGCAAGAGAGCTAATGAGAAAATGTGAACCCATTTGGTAGGTTTCCTCTAAAATTAAGCCCGCGTGCATACAGTGGCAGCTTCAAGAATTTTGTTTAGGATGGTCATTAAGAATTTTAAATTAATTAAAAAGTTAATAAAAAGAGAACTTGAATATATCAAGTTATAGACAAAAAAAAAAAAAATACATGAATTTTTACAATTTCCTTCTACAAGTTTTCAAATTTTGAACTGTTACACAATAGATCATTATGAGAATTTATTGCCAATATGGGTAGCTGTGACCAATTTATTTTGTTAAGTTTATCTAAATTTTTCTTTTTATGCAGTTAATATTATATATTTGTCATTTTTTTTATAAAAATATTTTAAACTAAATGACTAAACTCAACTCATTGGCTTTATATTAATTATTGACATATATAACCACACTCATTCATACATAAAATAATTCACTACATGTATTACTTAACCAATCAAATGCTTGAATAATCACTAACTTTGCAATTTTTTTCTTCAATTTTTCTAACTTTATGACAAAAAATTATTATACCATGATAACTATACACACACATATATATAACAAATCCTCTTTATTTTCTAATTATTAAATTATATAAAGTTATATTATATTTATATTGTACACACAAACATCCACGTACACGTCATTATTCACACAAATGACATTATAAAAAAAAAAAAGTAATACACACAATCAATATTTAATACACTCATACACATATAATAAAAATTTTATAATAAATAATGATACTTACAATTCACAAACACTTACTATTATTTTAGAGTTAAAAATACTTGTACTAAGGGTGCATAAAATTTAAGTCAAGATGTGCAAAAATATTTTAAAGAAAAATTAATGTATTAAATTAAAAAAATTAAATATATATATATATATTTTTTTTTTTTTTGAAATTAGGGGGTTCATTTGAACCCCCTGAAAAATATATATATATATATTTTTTTTTTTTTTGAAATTAGGGGGTTCATTTGAACCCCCTGACCACAGAGTACCGTCGCCCCTGCGTGCATAATCTAATAAGGTGGTTAAATTTTATCTTATTATAAACCTTAAGCTATGATTTAGTATCCAAAAGCACAAAAATGAAAGACCTTTGTTATTGCTTTACTTGTGAACTGGACAAAGTGATCTGCTGGTTGCCCTTGGATATTGTCTTAGCAAATATCAAATAGGTGATGTGAGAGCACCGCCCTGCACTTATGGGTTGCATGGCTCACTTTCTCTTTTATCTAGGAATCATCACCTGATTTAGGCCCATGAATCAATTTGGAGGTCTAAATACTAGAATTTAGGTCTAGAGTTTGGGTACAGAAATAGGAAGGTATTAGACACTCAACTCTGCCAGTATCTTATTTGGTCACATTTAAATAAGAATGTTATTAACTAAACTCAAAATCCTAATTTTGTAATTATTATATTAAGTGAAACACAACACACAAAGGAATATCACATCACATCATAACATAAAAAGAAATAAGTTCAAAACTGAAACCATTCAAATTAAATAAACTCAAATCAATTATTTCTTACGTAATTAATTAGCAATCAAATAAGACAAAATAAAATCATGCAATAAAAATGAAACAAAACATGTCAGATCTTATTTATTATGGAAAAGTCAAAAAGAAAATCATAGCATATATTAATTGTTATTTTCTAACCTAAACTGAGTCAAATAGGATCATCAAGAATGGAAAATATCATAGTAATTAAATCAAGCAATAAAATCATGGTATCTCCTTCCCTTACATCACAAAGTTGCCCGATAATCAAAATGTGTAGGGAGTGACGTTAATAGATGTAACCCAGTAACACTATCTTCATCCTTATATTTTACCCAAAATTGACAATTGGGTGTTCAACAAGTTAAATGTGTTGAGATGCTCAGTAAAGAGAATTTCAGTGGGTGGAATTTTAGTAAAGACAATTTTGAATGATAAAGGTGACAAAAGGATCAATGAATGGAAGTTCTGTAAAGACAATTTCAAAGTCGATCAGGTGCTTCCAATTGAGTCCAAAGACTATTTAACTGTAAAACTTGTTTGTTTTGGTTGTGAAAAATGTGAGAAAAGTGAGTCAGCCAAGTTGATTCCAATTATAGGTCAAGTTGGAGAAGAGGCCCTAGTTGACCTTCCTATTAAGGCCCAAGCAAGTTGTCTTAGTGAGGGACAAACTTACTGAAGCAATTGTAGAGGTTCTAATTATTTTGCTGAATAAAAGATATTGATGAACAGAAGTCAAAAAGAGCTCTTACATTGATCAAGAGTTATATGGGCAAAAAGCACATGAGATGGAGCAGCAAATGGCTCGGGAAATCCTTATACTGACGTAGGAGTGGGTGAAGATGAGTATGAGTCTATTGGAGGAGATGTTTTGGAAAATTAAATTTGAAGGACATGTTGACGAAGGTGAGGCAAGCAACACAAGTTGCAGATGGAGTTAGACTTTCAAAGATGTTAGATTTATAGTGCAAAGAGCAATGCTACTTGACCTAGTGATGGAAATTGATGTACCATTATATTTTTTTCAGTAAGTTAGCTGAATGTTTTCCCTTTTTTTCTCATTTTTCTAGATAAAAATCTATAAAATAAATTACTGGGGGGCCTAGAGCATGGTTTTAAATTGTGTGATGGTGAAAAGAAATCATTAATGTACATGAGATTCTCTTCTTTAAGTATATAAGCATTGGAGTTGAGAAAAATTAATTTGGAGTTGAATATCAATAAACATAACAATATATTACATAACAACAAAAATAAGCATAACAATGGAATATCAAAATGAAGTTGTGATTATAATTAATGATCAAATTACAAGATTATTATTCTACTTTTTCAAAAATGAACAAATATAGGTATATACAATTTATTTTCTCAACATTTAAACATTACGTGGGGTGAATTCGTTTAGACAACTTTTAATGATTTTTACAATTTTAATATTTTTTTTTTATTAATTACTAAATTAATTATGACATAGTCAAAGTCAACATTCCAATAGAATCCCGATCATTAACAAGATGGATTGAGTTTGAAGATAAATAAGTAAGAATATTACCTAGCTAGATCTGTCACCTTTTCGTCCGACACAAACCTACCCATCAACCTACCTCCATTCCAATTCCCCTAGTTTTTCATCTTGGTTAGCCAGCCAATTCTCAGCCCATCTAAATCATTTAAACTTTTCTTTATCATTTAAATCATTTTTGTTTTTGAAGGTTGAACAAATATCAGTCAGCATTTTTCTGAATTAGGTTTTGCACGTGTGCTACAATAACAACTTGGAGTAGTTTCCAAAAACACAAGATGTAGTGGCTCTTTGTTGCTTACAAAAAACATTTTCAAAAGAAATACTTACTTAAAAGTTAAAACATTATCTAATGTTCATAGTAGATCCATATATAGTTACTTTATTCGACTCGATTGCTCTAAAAATAATTGATTCACTTTTGGATTTGGAGTGGATATTACATTTTCAATGTGCAAAATATACATATTTTAGAGGCCTCCCCGCTTTTAATTAGTGTCAAGTAAAAAAATCAATCTCATTTAAAATAAAATAAAAAAAGATTTAAAACATCATGTTTATTCAAATATCAATAAAGTTAACTTTGTATAAAAAAAAAATTCAAGTGTATCATTTATCTCACCATAAACTATATGAAAATAAGTTTTCATTTCAAGAATTGAATTAAGAGATATCTTAAATGTAAATTAATCTCTATAATTTAGAATTTATGGTAAGTGATAATCTTTTAAGGAATATAAAATTATTAGATTTTTAGCTCCAAGTCTTATGTTTCATGATTAATCAATCATTGTAGATTTTTTTACAATAAATTTTTTTAGGTTTATCATGTTGCATTATGCTTCAGAACTAATAGAAGAAGAAAATACTAAATTCAAAAGTAATGATCACAATATAACAAAAATTAATATTGTTCTTCACAAATGAATAAACATATTTTATACCTTTATTTCTCCTACATTAAAACATTACTCAAGGATAATACATATCAAGATAACATTAATAATTTTTTACAAATTTAATACCTTTATTTGTATTATAATTAATTACTAAATAAATTATGACATGATCAAAATTAGTTTTCAAACCCTAACTTTTGGTCCTTAAAAAGCTTGAAACTTAAGATTTTGTTTGTGTGTGAAATATAAAGGACGCAAAAAAAATATAAATGTAAAAAATGTAAAATAAACATAAACTTAAATGTAAATGTAAATATAAATATAAACATAAACATAAATAGGAAAATAGAAAATTAATAAAACTGGATTTCAAATTGTACCTTGTGTAACCTTACCCAATTTACTAATTTCTTCCACTTATCCATCCCGTTGCTTCTTTTCTCATGTGTAATATTGAAATGCCAATTTGCACCTAGAGCTGGGAAAACATCTCAAGAATGGCTGAAAGGGGTCTTACTGATCCAAAACACAAACTAATGGAGAAACATGACATATATTATCAGTTAGAATAGAAACTGCCTAGGTAATTTATTCGAAGATATTCTTCAACAAATCCTCTCTTTACTTCCAGCAAGAGATGTTATTAAAACAAGCATACATTCCAAAAGATGATAAACGTATAGATGTTGTCGACAATATATTTCAGGGCTGACCTCATACAATTTTTTTGGGTGTCTTGGCGATATATATGATTGTGTAAATGTGTGTTGACATGTGTGTAACATGGGGTGATGTTTGTACATGAATGTGCTTATTACCTTTTGTTCATATTAGATTAGCGTTTATACATGTTCTTAGGTTGCAAATCTATGGATTTAGTTTTACTTCTTGGGTTTGGTACCAACCTTAACCGAAACTCAAAGCAGTGGAAACTGATCTACCACGTCCTCTATACTCTATAGCCTTCGACACAATCTTCAATGTCTTCATGGTCAAAAGATTCCTCAAGTATAGGTCTTTTACGCGATGTTCACTTGCCAATACGCAAGGTTTAGATGATGAACCCTGAGACTAGAAAGAACCTGATGACAGCGTGTGTGCTTGTTTAATGTTTGCATGTAAAGGTACTCAGAAGTCTCCATGTGTCCCTCTTAAATGAGCGGCTTTGTTCACAACTCTCTTAGTAAGATGAAAGGATATCCCATTAAAAGCTTCAACACATTCCTTACTTTCTTGAATAAAATTTCCACAGCTGGACCTTACTCCACCCTCTTTCAAAATGGCTTTGAAGACTAAACTAGAATCCCCTTCCACCACGAAGCGTCGAAAACCCACCTCCTATGCAAACATAATTCTGGTTTCCATTGGCATAGTCACTATTGCAGTACTTGCAGAGTTGCAGGATCCCCTCTACTCTATTGCACATGGCTTCCATAGCCTCTCCTTTAAAATCCTGTACAACTAAACCAAAACTTGAATCTTGCTCTACCATCAATATTAAATTTGTACTAGTCTGTATAAGGAGGTTATTGCCAGGTTCATTATTAGGGCATTCTGGCATGTTGTACACGGCCTTTTGAAGAACCCATATATCTCGAATCAGAGCCTCCGTTTGCTGTAGATCTGTTGCGAGAAAGTTTCGCGATCCTCATGTATTATATTGTTTTGATTTTTCCCAAGAACCCAGGTTATGGATAAACCATGGCATTTGAGCATAACATGTAGTCATAGAAGCCAGACTACCTAATTGTCACACAACCATGGCATTTGGGCAACTGAATAATGCGTGGACTAGAGTTTCATTGTCCAAATGATGAACAGGACACACCAGGGTATTGATAATTTTCCGGCTGAACAGATTGACTTGAGTTGGCAAAATATCGCAACACACCCTGCGCTCAAACTTTAATTTTGTTTGGGAGTCTCATATGCCACAAATTCTTCCGCCATGGACCAAACTAATACTATGAGAACTTCTTCCGCTGAGTTGGATTGGATGTGGATTTGAGGTTGGATTGGAATAGAAGAAGCTAGAGGGTGGCGTTGCCAAGTTGGATTGAGATTCGATGGTGCGCCGTTGTCTAGTTCTTCTATTGTTGAGCTAGAGAGGCGAACATGATATTGTTATGAGACGAGATAAAGGAAAACGAGACAGAGCTGGAGAGGCTTTAGTGCTGAGACGAGATAGAGTAGAGAGGAAAACCAGAGGCGTTGTTGATGCGTGAATGATTCTACGTTCTTTTGCTTTGTTTTTTTTGGTTTATATATATAATAATCTGTTTAGCCAATAACCAGTATCCCTTAAAATTATACCAATGGTTAGGATTTAAACAATGTTAAATCAAATGTTAAGATTAAGGTGGGTACCGTACCCCTTTTTTTTGGAGGGGGTACAGTAGAATGACCCAAATGATAAACATCATTTTACATAACTAAACTTATAGTTGGGTATTGTTTTCTTTTAGAAGGCAGGCACGCGGTTCTCTTTTATGAAAAGCCAATGAATGGATTGTTGTGTTTTTTGGACTACCCACAGGGGCATGAGCTTTCTTCTGTTCTTCCTTTTTAGTTGACCCAGTCACAACTGTGTCTAAATATGAGAATTATCGTCATTTTAGGCAAGAATTATCTAATTTTCAAACTCCGCCTACACAAAAATTTAAAAAAAAAAAAAAAACTGATTTTTTTTATTTGATATACAATGAACCATCATTATAAAGCGAACACAATAAATTGAAATTTTATTTTAAAATCATAATTCATACTAGGATGAACTTTCTATTCCCATGAAGAAAAGTTAAAGGTTGAAAGTAACCCTTTAACCTTTAGAGCCCAGGCAAATGACCATTGAGATTACCTAGAAAGAGCTGGATCTCACATTTTAAGCCTTTAAATTATACTAGTAAAGTCTTCTTTCATAGAAAAATTGCACTAAAATAAATAGTGAGAAACGTTTCCCTCAAGGGTCCCTTATGTACCAATATCGGTAGTGGTGGGTATATTATGTTTCAAATTAAACATAGAAGATGTTCTTTAAAATACAATTTAGCTTTCATTTATAAATCCATACATGGGCTAGTAGTATGTTGGTTCAAGCATCCAAAATAGAACAAATCTCACAAATAATATGACAGCATTCAATGAAAATGAAAATTTCATCTGGGATATTTATTTATAAGTTATTAGACCATGAAAAATAAGCACTCTATGATTTTGTGTCCCTTATGATGATGAATTCCTAATCAATTTTTACAATGATCAGATAGAAGACATAAAATTGAGTACCTTGTAGACCAACTGCAATCTGCATGGCCTTGAACCGAGCATTCTTTTTGCCATTATTTAAGGTGAGCTCGATCACTATCTTTTGTTGCAATAAAGTTTAGAAGTGTCAAGTTAACAGAATTTCTCGTTTCCATTGGAATCGTTTCTATTATCTCTAAGTTTTCTTCTTCATTTCCTGTCTTGCATTGAAAAGTAAAGCAATGCAAGATAGGAAATGAAAAAGAAAACTTAGAGAATAGACGATTCCAATGGAAACAAGAAATTCTATTACTACTTATATATACCATAACTATCTCCGTATAATGTGGAATGGATTAACAAACTCTGATTCAATCATTCTAAATCACTGACACGTGTACAGAATCTATCCTTCTTAGCTAACTTATGCTACCTGCAGTTTTGCCTATTATAAATATACTACAGGTCGTTTACCAGCTGCTCTGTCATCAGCATTACCATCTTGTGCCTGAACCTTTACCTCAGCTTGTACAAGTGCCTTTGCAACTCGCATTGGGCGTGTGCGTCTAGAGCTCGTTGCTATGAAAGGATCAATCGGAAATATTTCTTCATGATTTTCGGAACTCTCTGATTGACTTGGAGACCTGGCTGGTGGGAAGATTGTGTCTATGAAACAATAGAATCGTGGACATGTATCACTTTCAGTGTCAGAGCGGTCGGGTGGGAAGATTGATGCAATGGAAGTTCTATTTGTTCTCTGGTTCATTGGATTGCACAATAAAATTTGGGCTTCTACTGAGGATGGCAGCTTGGAAGTAATCTATACTCACAATGAAGAACACGAAAGTTAGTGAACCACAATTAGTTTCATTTACTTTATTATTTGCTTCCCTCCTTAAGTAATTGAGGTGTGCTACAGTCGTTGAGCTATGTTATTATTGGTTTGGTAAAGGCAAAATTGTATTGTTATGTCAAAAACTCAATAGGTATAGTATTTTGTTGCAATGCCATGTTGATGATATTGTAGCCTTAGTTTTTAAAAAGTTTCAACTAATTGGATGGCATGATTTTCCATGGTACAGGGTATCCTTGTACTTTCTGGGATGACTGATCCGGAAGTTAAACCGATCCTGCATTGCTCTTGTAGTGATAAATCTGTACACCTCTATGAACTGCCAGCGTGAGTACAATTTTCCCTTTGTGAAAAACCTTTCTTCTTTTCCCTCTTGGATTTGACTAATATTAGTGATTTATGTTTCAGATTCACTAACAAGGGCAGATTATTAGCAAAACAAGAAGTCCAGACCCTACAAATAGGTCCTGCGGGCCTCTTTTTTACTGGGGATTAGACTGGTTTGCTGACAGTGTATACATGGCTAGCAGGCTAATGGCTGGGACGTGCCCAAGACTAGTAAAAGCATGGTTTTTATTAGTTATGGCAAACAATGTACAGTTTTTTGAGTACATTTCCAATGTACACTAATGCATATTTTGAGTAAATTTTCCAATGTACAGTATTTTGAGTTTAGAAATTCATGTTATTATGAACATTGAGGATAAAACAATGTAGTGTTGTTATTTCATTATATACCATAAGGCAAGGGTGAGGTTTTTCCGTCTTGAATTCACTGTCTTAGCAGTTATTGTCTGCTGCCCCTACGGGGGAACAAAGTTACAAAATAGTGGGATTGGATGATATTCAAATCCCCTTCTCCTCACTTTATTAGATGTTTTTGAGGTCTACTAGGAGGTTCAGTATTCCATTTTCCAGCCATTGCTCAGTTTAGAGAACTTTCGCAAATAATACTGAAGAAATGTAATTCAACAACAAACCATATGCCTTGAACTATCCTTATTTCTTATTAGATTACATGAATATAATTTCTTAGTCAATTACACTTTCTTTTACAAAATTTTTCTCTTCTATTAAAGAGATAGACCACAGAAAGTCATTCCACACTTGAGAATTTTGAATTAAATCGAATGGCATGAATAGTATGTAGAATCTAAGTTACAACATCTAAGACACACTACCTATGTTTTAGCCATTGATAAAATTCATACACATGGTCACATAATAGTACAAGAGTCTTGGTTGTTATCTGGGACGTCATATGTGTAATAATATGGCACGCTAGCTTGATAAGCTGGCCAAACCATTGATTGTATTCCATTGTGTGTGTCTCCCTCATAACTGATTGGTGAGAGACTCATTAACTCAGCAGATCCAACTTTCTTCCTCAGCAAAGATGTCAAGTGGACTGAATCAATGTCATTCCCAACAACAACAATTTGACTGCTATCCTCACCTTGCAAAGATACTGATTCAACACCTAAAGCACCGAAAAGAAAGATCATTAATTTTAAATTCCTAAATGAAACTCTGTTGAGCTTAGTTGAAGTAATTGGGAGAGAAAACAAGTACGTAAAGAGCATGTAAATTTGGTTCAATGTTAACAATTGAAAGAAAAAAAATGATTACCTTGTACACCAACTGCAATCTTCAAGGCCTTGGTCCGAGCATTCTTTTTGCCACTATTTAAGTTCACCCGGATCACTACCTTCTGCTGCAATAAAGTTAATTAGTGGCAGTTAGTATTACATTACATAACATGATTGGAATTTGGAAGTTCATAAGGAACAGAACTTCTAAATCATTGTTGAGCATGGTATTCACCACTACCTTCATTTTCTTCGTCAGAGAGTTCAAATTCTTATCAGGGAGGAGCAGGGTGATGTTTTAGATGGCTTATAATTTCTGGGTGTCGAAGCTTGATATGACAAACAAGCTGAAAGGGAGGGACATATATATAGGATTATGTTTCCATTTAACAACATTTTGTTTGTCCTCTCTAGAAAAGTTTTGGGTCTACTACTTTAAGCGGCTTTCACATTCACACGGTTTCTTTATGAACCCAGATGACGCGGTCAGCGTAGGCTTTTTACTTGTAGTTGACCCCGGTCAAATATAAATAATTCTTTTAATAAAGATGACAATTTTATTTCAAAAATAAATATGTACAAAAGTGTAGTGTTCAGTTAACTTAATTGGTAAAGTTTTCTTTATGTTCGAACCCCTTTCCATCTCCCCTCTATGCGTGTGTGTTTATTTCTCAAAAAAAAAAATTTGTAAAGTCTTTGATTGTTGAATAAAATATCTTGGGTTCAATTTTCGTCTACACAAAAAAAAAAAACTGATCAATATTTTGATCTGATGATAAAAAATTATCATTAAAAGTTGACCTTTTAGGTTGAAACTCAAAATAAATAAATAAATAAAAAAGTACAAAAAGTAATGAGGACAACGAAAGCTATAGGATTACAAGATATTTCTATTTGCATGATTGCATCTGCCAGTAGACATGAATTCAGAAATGGGGGATTATCTTCCATTCAAATTCATGCCTCTTGTTGAGTAAAAGCATAACAGGATAATCATTTCACGTGAAATTTTATTTGATTATGATCAAATATAAAAATTGTAATTTAATTTTATTTCCTAGATATACCTTATTTTGGCACTACATATATCCTTAAGTATGTAATATATAATTTAAACTATAAAATGGATTCATTGTAAATAATAAGGGTAAATTTTACACTTCCCTAATACTTTTTTATTTCTAATGAAAAAGTGACTATATCACATTGAATAGTATTAGGCAACATCGGGAAATAAATTTTATCATTTTACATGATAACCCATTTTCTCTTTTTTTCTTTTTTTATTTTAATTTTTTTTATTTGTTCTTCTTGGAAAATAATAACAAACTCTTATAGGACAAGAATTTTATAATATTTTTTAATAATTGAAGTTACATTGACCATAGAAACCATAATAGACATTTGAGTTGAGATACCATTGAAGACTCCTATAATTTTGTTTATTGTCCATAGTTATTTACCAAAAAGTAAAAAATCGTCCTTAGCCTAACCTTTTTTTTTTTTTTTTTTTTGAGAAGCAAGTCTTTTGCCTAACTTAAGAGCAATACTACCAACAAATTTACTTTTATTAGACATCATCAAAAGTAATCATGTAAAATGTTGTAACAACAACCTTAAGAAAAATTAAGTCAAAAGTTACAAGCTTTCAAGACAAATGACCGTACCAAAGCAAAAGCAATTAAAAAAAAAAAAATGTAAAAGACTACTTCCTAAAGCAAAAACACTTGATTA
Source organism: Quercus suber (assembly GCF_002906115.3). Taxonomy (NCBI): domain Eukaryota; kingdom Viridiplantae; phylum Streptophyta; class Magnoliopsida; order Fagales; family Fagaceae; genus Quercus; species Quercus suber. Next base: position 525,920 of record NW_027069485.1, on the reverse strand, counting down.
TATAGGAAAACAGTTGAAATGAATGAAACGAACGCGGCATAACCAATTATTGGACGTGTTCAACCTAGTTCCTACTCGTTTGATTGATTTTCCGATTTGGAACCTTACTCTTTTTCATTTATTTGAAGAACACTTTAATATATATAAGTAAAGACTGATTCCAAAGTGAGCACTCATTAAACTACATTTCATGGTGCAGGGCATCCTTGCACTTTCTGGGATGACTGATTCCAATGTTAAACCAATCTTGTATTGCTCTTGTAGCGATAAATCTGTCCACCTCTATGAACTGCCAACATGTGTACAATTTTCCCTTTGTGAAAAATCTTTCTTCTTTTCCCTCTTGGATTTGACGAATATTAGTGATTATTGTTTTAGATTCACTGATAAGGGCAGATTATTTGCAAAACAAGAAGTCCAGACCCTTCAAATAGGTCCTGCGGACCTCTTTTTTACTGGGGATCAGACTGGTCTGCTGACAGTGTATATATGGCTAGCAGACTAATGGCTGAGACGTGCCCAAGACTAGTAAAAGCATGGTTTTTATTAGTTATAGCAAACAATGTACTGTATTTTCAATTTTGTGTACATTTTCCAATATACAGTATTGCGTATTTTGAGTAAATTTTCCAATGTACAGTATTTGAGTTTAGAAATTCATGTTGTTACGAACATTGGGGATTAAACAATGTAGTGTTATTATTCCATTACGAAAATAAATTGCTATATACCCTAAGGCAAGGGTGAGGTTTTCCCATCTTGAATTCACAGTCTTAGCAATTATTGTCTACTGCCCCTACGGGTGAACAAAGTTACAAAATAGTGGGATTTGATGATATTCAGATCTCCTTCTCCTCACTTTATTAGATGTTTTTCAGGTCTACTAGGAGGTTCAGAATTCCATTTTCTAGCCATTGCTCAGTTTAGAGAACGTTCGCAAATAATACTGAAGAAATGTATTTCAACAACAAACCATATGCCTTGAACTAGATCCTTATTTCTTATTAGATTACATGAATATAATTTCTTAGTCAATTACACTTTCTTTTACAAAATTTTTCTCTTCTATTAAAGAGAGAGACCATACAAAAGTCATTCCACACTTCTTACACGTGGTGCTCTACTTGTGATTTTTGAATTAAATTCAATGGCACGATTCGTATGTAGAATCTAAGTTACAGCATTTAAGAGACTCTACCTATGTTTTAACCATTGACAAAATTCATACACGTGGTCACATAATAGTACAAGAGTCTTGATTGTTATTTGGGACGCCATACGTGTAATAATATGGCACACTAGCTTGATAAGCTGGCCAAACCATTGATTGTATTCCATTGTGTTTGTCCCCCTCATAACTGATTGGTGAGAGACTCATTAATTCAGCAGATCCAACTTTCTTCCTTAGCAAAGATGTCAAGTGGACTGAATCAATGTCATTCCCAACAACAACAATTTGACTGCTATCCTCTCCTTGTAAAGATACTGATTCAACACCTTAAGCACCAAAAAGAAAGATCATTAATTTTAAATTCCTAAGTAAAACTTTGTTGAGCTTAATTGAAGTAATTGGGAGAGTAAACAAGTACGTAAAGAGCATGTAAATTTGGTTCAATGTTAGCAATTGAAAGAAAAAAAAAATGATTACCTTGGACACCAACTGCAATCTGCAAGGCCTTGGTCCGAGCATTCTTTTTGCCATTATTCAAGTTCACCCGGATCACTACCTTTTGCTGCAATAAAGTTAGTAAGTGGCAATTAGTATTACATTACATGACATGATTTGAATTTGGACGTACAATTAGGAACAGAACTTCTAAATCATTGTTGAGCATTGTATTCACCACTACCTTCATTTTCTTCGTCAGAGAGTTCAAATTCTTATCAGGGAGGAGCAGGGTGATGTTTTAGATAGCTTATAATTTCTGGGTGTCAAAGATTGATTTGACAAACAAGCTGAATGGGAGGGACATATATATAGGATTAAGTTTCCACTAATGACTGAGATTAACAACATTTTGTTTGTCCTCTTTAGCTTTCCATAAAGTTTTGGGTCTACTACTTTAAGTGGCTTTCACATTCACACGGTTTCTTTACGAAACCCAAATGACGCGGTCGGCATAGGCCCTTTACTCGTAGTTGACCCCGGTCAAATATAAATAAATTTCTTAAAAAAGATGACAGTTTTATTTTTAAAACAAATATGTAAAAAAAAAAAAAAAAATGATGTAGGTTTCAGTTAGCTCAATTGATAAAGTTTTTAATGATTGAATAAGATATTTGGAGTTCAATCTTCGTTTATACTAAAAAAACTAATTGATGTCTTGATCTGAAAATAAAAAAACTATCATCAGGAGCAAACATCATAAGTTGAAACTATAAAAAAAAAAAAAAAAAAAAAGTACAAAAGTAACAATGACAAAGAAAGCTATAGGATTACAAGATATTTCTCTTTGCATGATTGCATTTGCCAGTAGACATGAATTCAGAAGTGGGGGATTATCTTTCGTTCAAATACATGCCTCTGGTTGAGTAGAAGCATAACAAGATAATCATTTCACTTGATATTTTATTTGATTATGACCAAATATAAGGATTGTAATTTTATTTTATTTCCTGGATATACATTATTTTGGCACTACATATATCCTTAAGTACGTAATATCATTGCTTGTGGACTGTAAAGTGTGAACTGGATCCATTATACTTTAAATTCTGAAGGATTATGGTCAAGATAAAACAAAAGGATTGAATTTTATTTCATAAATGCACACCATTTTGGAATGAATCCAGATTAACAAGGGAATGAATCCAGAATAAATAAGATGTAAAAGAAGGACTAAATTTTAGGAGTGAAGGTTTGTGTTTGCGTGTCGAATTCACGCTGTGTTGACTTATAAGTATTTGACTATATGAGTTAACACAAACCCGACATATTTATTAAATGGGATAAGATCCCTCAACTCTAACATGATCTATTTATTAAACGGGTAAGTTATATCGACCTGTTTAACAAATTTTATTAAAGTGAAAAAAAAAAATACAAATTTTAGTATTAACCAAATTAATCTAAACTATGAAAAACCAAAAAAAATAAATAAATTTTTTAAATATAAAATTCATAAATAACAAGTAAATATATCACAAATAATCATTCAAAATTAAATCATATCTTAATATCACAAATAATTAATCACAATATGTCAAAAAAATAAACCACAACAACTAATGAGTTTATATAACTAGAGTTTGAAGCGTATATTGATAAAATTTCATTTAATTAAATGGGTCAAACAAGTTCTATAAGTTAGACATGAACTTGATACGTTTACTAAACAAATTAGTCCAACCAACCCGAATATAACATGAATCCATTAAGTCTTAGCTTATAACCTGCTAATTTCATGTCATGTCAAATTCCTCTCCCCCCCCCCCCCC
>NW_027069485.1:334845-521343 GCF_002906115.3 Quercus suber | reverse complement strand
TTTGTTCTTTTTTTTTTTTTTTTTTTTTTTTTTTTTTTTTTCAGGCGTGAGAGGGAGCAAAGCGGAACTGTGCGCTACTGTGCGGCTACTGTTCACATGAACAGTAGCCGCATTTGTTGACTTCTGTCTATGAACAGTGCATTTGTGCACTATTCACGGACCCACAAATTTCATTTTTTATCAACTTTTTCATTAAAAATGGGTCCCACGGTACTATTTACACATTTAAAAATTATTTTGCTACAGTGTTTTCAGTTTTCAGTTTTCAGTTTCAGCAATAATAAGTTCAATCCAAACGGACCCTATGTGGAGTACCATCTAGACTCTTTAGAAGAAGAATGGATTTGGATGGAATGACAACCTCAAGATGATCACATGCGATGTCAAGACCTATCAGGAGGAAGTTATGGTATGGCTTCTAACAATATTTTGTTAATATAGTCTTGTTTTAATGCTCCTGCAATGTGTACTGAGTTATTTTAGTAAATATTGAGGTTATGAGTGAATATGGCATCTATATGAGTCAATTCTGATTATTAAAGTGAATATTGAATTTTATTATACGTTTCTTTCTCCTTTACAGACGCATTGTAAGCATGCCAAATTTTTGAACAAGATGATAGAGATGTACGATGAGTTGGTCATTGTAGTGGTTAAGGATATGGCCACAGGCAGCTTTGCTAAGTCATACATTGATCTTAACACACAACAAAAGAATGGTGATGACATTGAGATTGTTGCTGAAAATGGCAAGGAAGGTGTGATGGATAAGGGAGAGAAAGAGAAGGATGTGGTAGAATCATCCACTACCGGGTCCATAGTTTCAAAGTCCTGCAAGGAGGCAATGCACCTCTCAGTGATGATAGTGTTTTCACTTATCTGTTTGATCAGTTTAAGGAAACAGTTGTGACCTTGAAAGAAATCAACTAGGGGCCTGTTGATTACACCGGTCTTCACTTTGAGGTGATGGTCATGGCGTCGAATGGGTATAGTGAAGATATGCTCGCAACTACCTTTGACCATTTGTGTGAAAATAAGAAAGCAGCTAGGGGATTTCTAGCCAAGAATGCTAAGTTAAGGAAGCTTTGGGTGGATAGTTATTTTTTTACTCGACTCTAACTTGTTTGTTTGGTGTTGACTGTGATGGTAGTTTTTGAATTTGGTAATATGTCATAGTACTAGTATTCACCTCTGATTGTACCATATATGTGACAGTATTGTATTATTTGTAAACATCGACTAGTATAAGCAGGCTATGTATGTATTTCTAACCTTGGACATACGATAATGGTACGCATATTTTATGGACTGTTATGTTTTAAGGGATAACAGTTACGTACCTTGACTATAGGATTTAGTTTTTTGTATGCTTGGGATGATACAATTGTCCAAATTATGTATGTTCAATGTAAGCATGTAGGGCGCATGTGTACTGTTTAAATACCACGTGTAGGTATCATTTTTGTATACCATAGAGGTGAAATGCTAATGGTGATTGCTACATTATGTGCTTTTTTATATGAATATTATGAAACATTTATCGAATGCCCTTTGTTGATGTTGAAGTGGATGAGTACTTTATTTTTGTGTAGATTGTTACAGGAATGTAGGTGTTTTTTTGCTGTTCATTTCATATTTTCCGTGAAATTTTTGAACAAACCAAACATGGGAAAATGAATACAGTAAAACTATTTCCGCAGCAACTAAACATTAGAAATTATTTTTTGCCTTGTTTTCCATAACATAACCAAACACATTGAAAGCATTTCCTTACTAGAAAAAAAATTTTCCTCTAAAATTATGTTATACTCAAAAATTCATTTACATGGAGCCAAACACAGCCTATGATAAAAGCTACAACATGTCACCCATCGGACTCTAGCTTGAGAAGAAATATGAAACCCTGTTCATTTCAAACACGATTTCGAATTATAATAGGAATAGTTACGTAAATAATTGTTTTATATTATGTGCAAGCAATAGTATATAAACAAAAGGGAAGCCATAGATTTTGTGTACTTTGTAACATCATTCTTGTGGGTTCGATGAGAATGAGTAGTGAGATGGATAAGAAGAAGTTGCCACTGTTGGAAGATGAAGTTATGAAGGATCATAGTGGTGTTGAAGATTTGTGTCCGCTTGATATTTTGTTTATAGTTGCACACACTACGAAAATGAAGCATGACATTGACAAGCTCAAACATCCAAAGAATAATATTGTTGTGCAAAAGGAAGAACCAAAAGCTGTGCCAGAAAAGTTCATGAACGATACTATCCTAGCACAAAGAAAAAGGCCTTACTTAGTGTGCAAAGTTCTTACTTTCATGAGATCTGAGAGAAGTCATGATAAGCAGTCTTACTCCAAAAACTCGAATCCACGACTTTTGACCACTTTTGAGGAAAAGTACTTGCAATTGCATTAAGTCTTGACTTCTATCCAAGCACAAAGAAAGAATGAACAAAAGCTAAGAAGTTTTGAAGAAGAGGAGAAAAAAGATCGGGGTTCAAAAGCCAAGATAAAGAGGTCTAGTTGTAGAGGAAACTTAATAAATCAGAACTCATCACCCAAATTTCCTAAAGAGTTTATTGATAAGATTGAAGCAATGGGTGGGACAGATATAATGTTGGTGATACAAAAAAGTTATTTCTAAGTGACTTAGAAATCGTTTGGCTGGCGCGTTAGAGTAGCACATTTGACGTTTACATTTTCCTCTGCCATGGGACCCAGCTACAGTAGCCAAACTTTAACGCCCAAAAGAAAACACTGAAACGCAAATTGGAAAAAGTACAATGCACAGTTTCATTAACGTTTGTGCATTCTCAAAACACAAAACGCTACGTTCACAAAAGGAGTTGAACCACTATTGTTCACAAACTCTCTGCACTTGTTGAAGCAGAGTGACCTAAACAAAAACGTGATCTCCAATGGTAACTCTTAAGCGATTCCTTTCTTCCTCTCACCAACCGTGCACAGATGGAGTCAATTTTCATTAATGCCCCGTACTCCTTGTCTTCAATGAGAGGCACCTACCCACCATCCCGCAATAAACCATCAACACTCACACTGAAACACGGTAAAAATGCTCCCACGGAGAACAAAAGAACCCATTCCTTCGTGCTTTGCTTGAGCTCAGCTGCTCTCCGCTTGGGACGTCGTGGCCGCCACAGGAAATCTCTGCACAAACGGGTACTGTTCTGCCAAACGTTTCATACCTTTTGATCTATTAGTGTCTGGTTATTTTGTTTTCCATGAACACACTTCAATCTGTGGTTTTGTACAAAAATTACGTGTAATTTTAGTTCAATGTTTGTGTGTTATTTTTGTATTTTCCATGACATTAGTATGTAGGTTTCTCTATGCTTCATTTTATTTTAGGTGTTTCTCACCAAGTGTAGACGTATTAGGACCATATATGTGAGTTTACTTTGCATTTTCCATGACTCATGTGTAACTAAAAACTGATATGCATACAAACTATTCGTTGAAATACCTGAATGAGTATAGAAGGAAGTTGTAGCAAATATGAGTAAGGGAAAATCGAAGGCTGATGGTAATGAAGATAGAATTGGGTGGAAAGATCCTAGGGAAGTAAAAGCTTTTTGTGATTTTTCTACTACTCAAGTCCTAGACGACAAGAAGCATTAAGGATTTTTGAGAAAGGAAGGGGTTGATGCAGTGATTGAGCAGTTGGCTAAAATGGGAAAAGTGGTGACTCACTCGCAGTATAAAAACAAATGGGATCATCTGAAAACATGATGGAAGGCTTGGAAGGAGTGTTTTGGTGAGATTGGGTTGAGTTATAATCCTGTAACTGGGGTTATGCAGGCCACTGATGAGTGGTGGACCCGAAAGATTCAGGTTAGTTCACTTTACATAATTGTGAAAAAACTCTGTTATCTACAACTAATACTGTATTCTAACTACTAGTTGTCCACGTGTAGGCATGTCCCAAGGCGTTAGCCTTTAAAAACAAACCTTTGCCGAATATTAAATCCATGGAAATCATGTATGAAAGCACGGTTGCAACGGGAAAAAAATGCATTCTACCCGAGTGGTGAAATACCAATTGAATTATCTGAAGGGTCTAGGGATTCCACTGATAGCAAAGAATTTGCTGACCCCCAATGTGAACCCTCTGCAAACTTAGTTGACCCAATGGATCTTGAAGGCCCAGCATCGTCCAGAGCAAGACCGACAGTGAATAAGGGGAAAGGCTTGGCAAGCGGTGTCCACCTTTTTAGGGGAATTTGCAAGAAACCAAGAAAGAAGCGTTCAACCATTCAAGACATGTGCGACTCTTTAAAGAGCATGTCAGACGTTATTGTTGAAAGTAGAAGTGTTAGTACTCATAATACACCATTTCGCACCGCAGCAGCTAATGAGATGTAAGCAATAATGGACATGGTGTTGAGTCTTCCTAGGATGCAAGCGGGTGATTACCTTCATATGTTCAGCACCTTCTTCTTCATGAATAACGTAGATGGTAGGAACATTTTGTAGCTAATGTTGAGAGGAAGGAGGTCCAGCTAAGGTGGCTAGAGAAGCAGTACGAATTGAACCTTCAATTTCATTTTTAGACCAGAAAGGGGTTTGTCTACAACTCGGGTTGCTTATCTTTATGTACCTCTTAGTATTTTAGTAATCGGATTATCTTTATGTACCTCTTGCAGTCTTTTCTTTTATTTTGTCTTTTTTGTATTGGCATAAACTATATGGTTGCCATGGGTGTGTATGTAAAACAGTGGTTACTAATTACTTGTCATCTTCTATATGCTTACTTGCTCCTTTTTCTTATGCTAGTGTTTATAATTGTCATATGTAACTAAGATATTTGTCACTAATTAAACCATAGTTCTAATTGCATCAATTTCTACCCCATAACAGAATTTCCAATATTCTTTAAACTTAGCAATAACATTATCTCCATCAAACGTCTCCACATTGTTTTCAACAGTACAATTACATACATATCATAAACTAAATTGCAATAGTACGATTAACATACAAAACAAATGTACTAATACAACTTACAATTAGTACATACAATTACATCCCATTATGGCAGACACATCTGCCTGATTTTGACTTCCCCAGACCTAGTAGATAAGATAAGCAATACTAGAAACATGGCCCCCAAGACTACTAGAGATATTGTCAACTTCTTGGCTTTCTCTTCAGAGATCATGCGTGCAGCCTTAGCTCTTTTAAACTTTCGTTTTGCAACTCGCTCCTTTTCCAATGCTGCGGCTATCAAGGCATGTGCTTGCTTCAACTCTTCATTGGCAACTCCCACCGCATGCTCCAATCGGTTGAATTTGGCAATAACTATAGGTGCTACTGCTGTGCCACGCGGACAACAAATGTTGGCGCCTAACCACTTGAAGAAATTGCATGCACAGTCATCATCCTGCACAATACAATACAACATAGAAATAGGAATACAACTCATTGGTTCTTTAACGCACAACACAAATATTTTGCCAATACTTGGATATGGTACTTACTAGTAACCAATAGCGACAACTATAAAACCTCCTACTAAATGTATGAAGTTTCAGGGACGTCCTAATTCTGCAATTTTCAACGTCGCAAAAATGGCCATCAGAACTGGAGAGATAGTTACTTGTTTTCGACATTCGTAGTTCTTGGCAGTAGATATTACGTTGGCTTCGATTAGTGAACCATAAACCATGTCTCACAGCAGATATAAAATATAGTACCAGCTGCTACACCAGTGCAGCTCAACTTGCCTCATTATGCAGCAGCTAGTGCACCAGGTGATGCAGCATCAGCTGCCACCCAGTGCAGTAGCACAGCATGCCACACACTGTTCTAAATAATTCATGAGCCCCCTACCGCCCTCTGCAAGTATAGCCTTAGTGTAAAATAAGTGCACCATAATATTTAGGTGAAGCTGCTTAACCGTTAATAATGGCCTAAGCCTAAAACTCTGGCTGAGGCATGAGAAACACGTCTTGGATGTCTCTCATGAAAAGTTAAAGAAAAAGGGTCAACTAGCAAAAGTGCAAATAAAACAACTGCATACATGAAGGTTTTCCTTATTATGATGGCACTTGGAGTAAACTGGTGGTTTATGCCCTTCAAAAGTGTACAGCTTACTACCAATGACAACATTCCACACCTGCACAGAAATGAACTTTCACAAATGCAGTCCAAAGTTGTTTTTATACCCAAAAAACATGCCAAGTAAACCTTAACAGCCTTGTCCTCTCCACAAGTTACAATGCATAATTTTCTGTTTTGATGTGAAAAGGAGAGATCATTAACCTTACTGAGATAAGCTTCAATGTGAAAAAAATATTTCATGGCAGATACACAATTATTAACAAAAGGGGCTAAACAAACTAGTTAGCATCATACTTTAATAATCAATAATAAAAAAATAAAAATAAAAACTATTTAAGTACACACGCACGTGTGTATGAGTACTGAATACACACACACACACACACACACACACACACACACACACACACACACACACACACACACACATATATATAAACAAACCTCCAGATGGTACTGGAAATCATCACCACCATCATAGGAATATATCTGCACTATATCTTTCAAATATGCAATGCCTCATATGGAAAGTTTTAAGGTTTAGAACAATGGTTGAACCCACACATGAGGGAGAGTATTAGAACAATAGTCAAATGATTGAATTCACACTTTCCGAATAATTAAAAAAATCAATAAATGAATCCCGTCAAAGTAACATATCAAAAAGGGCACCATCAGGACTCCACATCACATGGTTTACATATAATCATTGGCCAACGACACCTATCATCAAGTGAAATAGAGATTATTAGCCTCATAAATTTTCCTAGAGCATGTCTCCAAATTAAAAATTTAACCCGGTCAGGTGATAATCCCAGCATTCCCAAAAAAATTAATGCTAAACAAAAAATCAAACCCATCCTATTTCATCCACCAAAACTTTTAGGTAACCTAAAGTAGCTAAAAGGCAAGACTTCCAAGTTCTTAACTCTAAAATGTTCATGCTACAGCTCACCCTTCACCCAATCTTATGGAAGAAATAAGTGTATAGGAGTAAGAATCTTATTTAAATGAAACCCATTAACCCATTAACAAGATCAAAACTTTGTAAAAAATAAATCAAATGAACCCATTAACAAGAACTAAAATTCTAGCAAATGAATAGAAAGGAATAAATTGCTTTCTATCAAATCAAATGAAGTAAATTTCAGCTAATGAAAAGAAACTCATTAACAAGAACTGAAATTCGAACAAGATAGGATGGAAAACAATGAAAAAAAATTTGAGAAAACTTACTGTGCACAGTGGGATTCGTTTGTCTTTGCATGCGTCGGACTGGGTGAAGTTTCTCGTGGATTTCTCTTCTGAGCTCTTCGCCGACGTCGGACCTCGTCTGGGTCTCTGGTGGGCGCGGAACTCTCTTCTCTAGTGGGTGAGGAGTGAATAGCACAGAGAGAGAGAGAGAGAGAGAGAGAGAGAGAGAGAAAAAAAAGGTTTTCAGCTGAGTTACAGTAAAACGCGATTCTTTATATATTTTTAGCTGCGCTACAGTACCCACGTTTTGCTACAGTATTTTTCAGTTTTCAGTTTTCATCTGTATCCAAACGGACCCTTAGACAAAGGTTTAGCCCGGTTGTCGATACCTTTGAAGCAATTAATGTTGGATTTCTTAACTGAAGAAGAGAAATCAATGCTTAGTGCACAAGAAGAAATTCCAACAATGTTGATTGGTCCTAGACGTGAGGAGTTTAAGATTGTTTTGAGGCAGTGGGACATGCCAAAGAATACAGGCAAAGTGAGTTCGATGTACGCGGACTTATTAGAATGAGGTTCGGTTGTCAAATGAACTAGAGGAACATGATGTAGTGCAAGTTTGGTCATTCCGGCTTGGCCAACAATCTAGTGACAATGCTTCTTCTTCTTCTTCTTCTAGTCAAGAGAGAGAATCACTCCGTTTTTCTCTTATGTTGGTTAAGAAAGCAAAAGATAGTAAAAAAGATGCACAATCAAGGGATCAAGGTCAAGTACTGCACGTGGTGGAATTACTCTATTTTTTTCACGAAAACTTTTTACTTCTTCACTTTTAAACTTTTTTTCATTCTTATTTTAATTCATTCAAGGATTGAGATTGAAAGTTGTTTTCTTAATTCCGAATTTCAGCCATTGAAAACAATTGCACGGTAGTAATTAGTATTGCTTCCAATATGAAACTTTTTTTTTTTTTTAAATTATGTTCATAATTTGTTGGAGCATATGTATGTGGTACTTAATTAATACATTGATTGTTTCTTATGGGATATTGTGTTTATATATTTTCAATTTTATTTTTGAAGTTTCTTGATGTTAGTATGGGCTTAAATGCTTAATATTTGTGAGCAAACATATATATTACCTACATTGAAGTTGACTTCCAAAACAATTTTTTTTTTTTTTTAAATCCAGGTTAGAGCATATTGGTGATATGTTAGAACATATGCATGATATGTTTTAACATATGCATATTTTTTATTAGTACAAAAAAAGGGGGGGGAAAAAAGAGTATATTGGTGTGTTGTGTTGTATTTGGAGAATTTCTTATTCACAACTTGAAAATTAGTAACATGGTTTAGCTTAGTTGAAGGGTTGTGATTCAATGTGTAACACACAATTACTATAATTCTTCCATAAATCTTAAGTTCTACAAAAACACTATACTAGTAGGCAAAAGAATTAGATAAAATTTCTTAAAATAAACTTTTTAATAACAACTTAATAATCACCACCTCCTTAGAAAGAGTATTTATAGCAAGAGATTCTAATTATCTCCCAATCCTTTCAAAAAAAGAAATAACAAAGTTCTACTTCTACTAGAGAAAAGAACACAACTTAATTAGAAAAGAAAAACCAATAAAATCTTAATTCAACAAGAAAAAGGAATAGGGAAAGAAAATAAAATAAAATCCTAATTCAACTACACAAGAGAAGAAAAAAACCCTAATTAAAGTTTTGTCTGCCAAGCTTGCTACTTGAACTATTGATTTCTGCAATTTGTGAGTGAGCTAGTTAATTTAGATTAGATGGGGGATGTTGTCTGTTTAGGAATAAACATTACATAAACCCCTTCCTCTACTTAACAAAATTTCTTGGGGTATATACGTGTGAACGAATTCTCATATCGATAAGAGTGAGAGTGGTTAATATAACATTACACTTTTATACATTTGTTGATTCATCAATTGCTAATGGACTTAATCCTATTAAAGTTACATTAACTCTCAAATGCAAAGATTCAAACATTAATACCAATAGATATATACAAAGGTCTCATTATGCTTCAAATTAAATTTAAGAGAGAGGAATGCAATCGCTTTGTAGTTCTTCAAAAAGAGGATAATTTGTAGTTTTTGCCTTTGGATGCAAATTTAAATTAGGGTCCAATTACGATGATTATGGGCTTTTTATAACCACAAGCCTGGGCAAAGTGGGCTTCGATATAGTGCTACTTTAACGCATAAGTGAGCAGTCCTGTCAATGTATTTGGGCCTATTGGCGGTGAGCTTGAACATGGCGCTTCTTTAAAAGACCAAGTTCACCAAAAGGACCTGTGAACAATTAGCATAGCTTCAATTGGTGAGCTAAAGTTCTCCAGCCCTATTCAACTTAAGGGGCCTATAACAAAAATGAATTAGAATTTTTTAATATCCTAAGTTTTTACATCACAAATATTTGATCATATATTTGTTAGTTAAATTCATAATTTCTTAACAGCTTAAACTTTTAAGACGAGTGATAATTTGTCACGATATCACCCTACATAAAAAAGTCTCACATGTCTAGTAGACCCATATGTGAGAGAATGAGTGTTAGAATTTGATAATGTTAGATGATATATGGCTTTGATACCATATTAAAATTGACAAAAAGGTATAAGATGATATTGAAAGAGAAAGTGGAAATAAGAAATTCAACATGCTTTGATACCATGGTTAAAACTCATTTCCTTCTTCCTTGTATGTGTGTGTGTTTGTTTCTTAAAAAAAAAAAAATATATATATATATATATATATAGAGAGAGAGAGAGAGAGAGAGAGAGAGAAGTCTTTAGCGGACTATATCTTTGCTATCTTGAATTGTGTATTATAATAAACCCAATATAACATTATATTATAAACACAGTAGTTTATGGTATTCTACAAAACCATGGTCTACACATTTATTGTAATATCTTAATATATTCTTACAGCTTTCAATGTTACATTCACAATTTCCTTCAATCACATAACCATATCAGCCATACCTAACATGAGGTTCTTTGGTAATAATTACCAAAGTATGTCACACATAATTCATGATTGACGTGCATGTGCTTGTGTTTCATACCACTTCTGCACGTCTATGACATCATTGGCGATCGACAAAGCAAAGAAACCAAGAAAATGTTTAAAAAGTAAGAATCTTCCTCTCTAGTTCAAGCAATAGCAAACCAAGCCTAACACTCTTTAAGCCGTAAAAATTAACTTTTATGACCCAAGTCATTTTCTCAAACACATATAATTATCAGAATCTAACGTTTAATATTAGTACATTTATCTTTTGAGGAATTCCATTCTTCCTCATTGGCCAAATCTATTTTTTTTTTTTTTTGAGCTGCCAAAAAAAAAAAACCAAGAAGGGCTCATCACCATGTCTCAAGGGGTACAACTGCATATTGAGAAAAGTCATGTAAGTTGTTATCTTTTATGTAATACATAACATGATTAAGTGTAGGTCTTGATCTAAATAGAATTATTAAACCATTTTATGCACAAGAAATTGTTAAATCTGGGTCCTATCTTTCATTAACTTCCTAATTTTATAATTTCTTATTAAGAAATACATTTTATTTTTATATGAGACGTATGTTTGTGCAGGTGGTGATGGATAATGGCATACTAAAAGTAAAATTATCAAAGCCAGGTGGAATTGTTACAGGGATAAAATATAATGGCATAGACAATTTGCTTGAAGTTCTTAATGAGGAGGTCAATAGAGGGTACAATATGGCTCTACAATTGTTCTCTTTGTTTTCTACGTTTGGTCTTAAATATTGTTGATTTTCTTTTAAGGGTCTATGAAAGCAAGAAATTTAAGGTAGTTATGCACTATTTTGAATGAAATATATATGTAGGTACTGGACCTTGTATGGAGTAAAGCAGGAAGTACAGGAACAACGGGTACATCTGATGTGTATGTTAAATACCTGTACAGTTTTACATAGCTCAGCAATGAAGAAAAATGACCTCTATTGCTTCTTCTTATTCTAACTTTGCTTTATAATCCAATAGATCTTTTGTTCTTCTTCATCCTCTTTTCTTTCCCCCTCCAATCTTGGTTAGCAGTTTGGTTATTTTCGTCATAATTTCTAAGCAAAGGTTGAATTCCATATGTTTTTTTTTTCTTTTTTTGGTGTATTAAGGATCATTGATCTATGCAATTTAGAGAACTTAGAGAGAAAAAAAAAGGTTATGAAAGCATTGCAATGACAATTTATGTGATTTGACCATGTGTCTACATCAACGAAAGCTACAACTAATATATTTTTCACTATAAAAAAGAATAGGCTTTACAACACGCACATATACCTATATTGTCCCTAGTTATATATAACCCTAATTTGGTACAATAAAATTGCCACTACTTAACTTGGTTCTTTTTTTCTTTTCTTTTTTCAAATTTGATTGTTACAATGGAGAAACGAAAATTTGAATCTTAAACGCTTCTATTAAAAAAAGTAATAAAATACTAGTTGAATTATAAAATCTTATTTTATTGACAAATTTTCAATATATATATATATATATATATTTTGAATTTTCAATATCCTTAATAATTTTTTTTATACAAAATAGAATTCTACTCTAACCTAATCTAAGTGTATATGTGTGTGAAACTCTCTCCTAGAGACTTGAACCCCAACCCTTACCCCCCGAACTCCAACTCTTGCCTCCCACATCCCACAAACACTTATATCTATGGAGTAATCATCGTACCAAAAGTGATATTGAATCATGGAGACAATAATTATTATTCAACCCTAACATAGCAAACTTAAATCAAAGTGCAGTACCATTGGGCCTCATGGGCTCCACTCCGTTGCATTAAGCTCTTGCTTTGTCCATAACAGCTCTATTATAGAGATCACATTAATCAACATTACTTTTTCATTATTAATATGAGTCACCGTTTTTAACGTTATGCATCAAATATTGTCAACAAAATAAGTTGGTGAGTTCTTGTATGACTTTTTTTTTTTTTTTTGAGAAGCAACTACTTTCATATTTTGGTTTAATTTCTTCATCTCTGTTATTAAGAAAAGCAATATATAATATATATCATGCAGGATTAAAGGAACAAGTTTTGAGGTTATAGTGGAAAGTGAGAAGCAAGTAGAGATCTCATTCACAAGGTTGTGGGATCCGTCGCTTCAAGGCAAGTCCGTCCCCTTAAATATAGACAAAAGGTAATCAATCAACTCTTAGAGTATTATACTATTATCTATCAAAAAAAAAAATATATATATATATATATATATTGAAAATGAACTCTTTAGAGTATTAGTTTGTGGCTAATGATGGAGTAATTTTATTATTAATGTAATTTTTTTACAATTATTAAGGTAATAAGTTATAATTGCAGTAATATTACTTTCATATAAATTTATTATTGACATCATCTTTTATTATGTATTAATGATAATACTTGTGAAAAAAATTTAAATTAATGATGGTGACATATATACATGATGTTTCAGGTTTATAATGCTACGCAATTCCCCAGGCTTCTACACCTATGCCATCTATGAGCACTTAAAGGAATGGCCTCCTTTCAACCTCCCACAAACTAGGATTGTATTCAAACTCAGAAAAGACAAGTACACAATAATATTGCCTTTCTACTTTAGTCAAATTAATTATTTCTTAACTATTTTATTTGTAAACAAATGTATCTTGTCTGTTAATGGAAAAACCAAACTTAATTCAGACATCTCTAGAATAAGAGGGTGTTTTATATATATATATATATAAATAATAATTTGATAATTGAGAGAAGGGATTTAAATCCTAAATGTCTCAATTAAAAATATAAGGAAGTATCAATTGAACTATAAGGCACTTCGTTAAGGATTATTTTCACTTGATGATAATTGTAAGTTTGTATTCACATTAGTTTCTTATCTTGGTGAATGACATATAGGTTTCACTACATGGCAATGGCGGATAACAGGCAAAGATATATGCCTCTTCCAGATGATCGGTTACCAGGAAGAGGCGAGCCTCTAGCTACCCCAGAGGCAGTATTGCTTGTTAATCCTGTGGAGCCAGAGTTCAAAGGGGAGGTATAATTTTTTGCACACATTTTCTCTAAGACTTTGAATTGAATCCTTGTATGGTAAGAATTATTGTAAGAAAATTAATTGAAACCAATTTATCATAGACTAATTTCCTTGCATGTGTAGGTGGATGACAAATACCAGTACTCTTGTGAGAACAAAGATCTTCGGGTCCATGGATGGATTTGCATGGACCCACCCGTGGGGTTCTGGCAAATCACACCAAGCAGTGAGTTTCGATCGGGTGGACCCATCAAACAGAACTTGACTTCCCATGTGGGGCCTGTCAACCTTGCTGTAAGTGATAAAAAATTATAGTAATACTAAGGATGCAATTTTTTCATGATTTTTTTTTTAAATATAAGATGGTCAATTACGATTGAAGGAATATCATTTTTCTTATGGATACAATACAAAGTTATTAACATCATTTTATTATGCACTAATTATAAATTGTCATTTTAATAATTATAAAAAAATATTTTTGTATTGCTAGACTTACTGCTAAAATTGTTCGAGTTTGTTTCTCATCGTAAAGAGAATTTAGGTTCAAATTTGCTCAACAAGTGAAAAAAAATACCGTGCATGCATATGAGAGACTCGCCATAAATTAGTATTTAGTACCAACTGTTGTGATTAATAATCATCTCTAATCGTATTAACCAGATCTAAATGTTTCAACCAGATGTTTCTCAGTGCTCACTATGCAGGAGAGGATCTTGTGCTGAAACTCAGTCCCGATGAGCCATGGAAGAAAGTATTCGGCCCTATCTTTATGTATCTTAATTCTGTCACAGATGGAGATGACCCACTTCATCTTTGGGAGGATGCTAAAAATCAAGTCAGTAATTTAAAATAGAGAGTTACCAAAATACAACCTTTGTAATTGAGAAGTATTAATTTAAACTTAAATTGATCTTCAGATGATGATTGAAGTTGAAAGTTGGCCATACGATTTCCCAGCTTCTGAAGATTTTCCAACTGCTGATCAAAGGGGTAGTGTTAGTGGTAGATTACAAATCCAAGACCGGTAATTAAATCACTTCGATTTTGTGTTTTTTTACTTAAAACTCTTATATTGTACCTAATGATGTCTATTCTTTTTATCTGACATATTTAATAATCGTATCATTTATTTAATTACGTAATTTAATACATATAGATGGTCTCTAAATTGTCACATAACGGGTTGGATAATATTCATCCAACCCAATTTGGAAGAAAATATTGTTTGATCATAATTTAATTTCAAATTTAAGAAAATGAGATTGATAGAGATACATCTTGAAGACACTCAAGAAATATTAGTTATTAAACACTTGATGTTACAAGATTGCACAACTAATTTACTTCATTTGAGATATCACATATCTATTGATTGTCTTTACTCTTTATATTTGATCCTGAACTAAAATTTTCATCTCTTATCTGGCTATAGGGGATTAATTTTTTTTTTTTTAATGGTTTATTTCATCTCCAATGGCCCTTGCCCAGGTTTTTAAGTGATGAGTACATTTCTGCAAACTCTGCTTATGTGGGACTGGCACCACCTGGAGATGTTGGATCCTGGCAAAGAGAATGCAAGGTGATATTACTATATTAGTTCATCACATGGTTTATTACTTATAACAAGAATATCAACATATTCTATTCTTTTATTAAAAAAGAAAATGCTAATAGTACTAAAAAAATTGACATGCTAATATTGTGTTGCGTTTAAAAGTTAATTCCCTTCATTTCTACTATGCCATCTGTTTAATAGTTAGTCCTGGAGTCAGTGTAGATGAATAGCAATCTTTCCCTTATCCTTTTTTTTTTTTTGTTGATTTGATTCACTTAAAAAAAAATTAAAAAAAATATTGCACACATCTTGAACAATAACTTCATTTTTTTTTTTAAATTTATCTTTGTCTTGACAATAATTACATTTCAAATTTTCGATTAACAAAGTAATCTTGAAGTATAATAATATTATTGATTCAACATCATCAGGGTTATCAATTTTGGACCACAGCAGATGCAGATGGCTACTTCTCCATCAAAAATATAAGAAGCGGCAGCTATAATCTTTATGCATGGGTTCCTGGTGTTATTGGTGATTATCAACATGATGATTTCATTACCATAAACGCAGGTCCTATTCTTTACCTCTACTGAACTTTTATAAGGGCCAAGTACCACTATTTGGCAAAATATATATGAATCTACCATTATTTGTAAAATAATTAGAGATCTACAACTTTTTTAAAACTTGAGTTTGTCATGTAACTTGAGTTCTACGAAAAATAGCCACAATTTTTTGATGTAAATTGAGTTCCATTAAAAATAAGACGAAAAACTTAAAGACTATTTTTTCAAAGAACTTGAGTTTTTAGAACTCGAGTTACACAACAAATTCAAGTTTCACAAACTCGAGTTTCAAAAATGTAGTAGATTACTAAATATTTCACAAACTGTGGTATATTGCTAAATATTTTGCTAAATAGTGGTATATGGCCATTTTGCCCTTTATAAGTTCTCATTTTGTTCATACATTGTCTTATATGAATAACTTGTGCAAAAACAGGTAGTGATATTGATTTGGGTGATCTTGTATTTGAGCCACCAAGAGATGGCCCAACACTATGGGAAATAGGCACTCCAGATCGCACTGCTGCTGAATTTTACATTCCTGATCCTGATCCAAAATATATTAACAAACTTTATGTCAATCATCCTGACAGGTTAGCAATTCCCATTGTAAATTTAAAGAGTATAAAATTTATTTTGTTTTTGACATTTTGTATATTTTTGCATTAGTTGTTCGAACTTCTAAGAGAGATTGACACTATAAGCAAAAACCAAAAAACATAGAGCACATTTAGGAAATAGGGAGTTGTAAATCATTGTTTTATATTGGCAGGTATAGGCAGTATGGACTTTGGGAAAGATATGCAGATTTATATCCTGATGAAGATTTGGTTTACACAGTGGGTGTTAGTGACTATACAAAAGATTGGTTTTTTGCTCAGGTTACCAGGTGCATTTCTTTCCAATCATCAGCTTATCTTTTATATCATGATTGCATTAATCAAATAATAATTCAAATTGAAGTTATTATTTATTGTAAATGATAAAATAGAATTCATGATATCTAGACATTATTGTGTGGCAGAAAATTAAGCGATGACACATATCAAGGAACTACATGGCAAATCAAGTTCAAACTTGACCTGGTGGATACAAATGGATCCTATACACTGCGATTGGCGCTTGCAACAGCCCAGATATCTGAATTACAGGTATGGAACTTCAAGATTACTTTTCATTAAATATTAGCACTTAATAACTAATTATAGCATGTTAATGAATTATAATGATGGTTAATTTTTTTTTTTCTTTTTTTTTGAGAAGGATCATGATGGTTGATCTTTCTTTCATTTGTTGGGATATTATGCTTAAGGGAAGTTTCAAATTAAGTAGTGGTATTAAGTAAATGGTTAATAAACACAAATTGGACACATCTTAACTTAAGCTTCACTTTCTCCCAAAAAAAAAAAACTTAAGCTTTAGTCTTTGAGTTGAAAAAAATAGTGTTTCAAACATAATATTCACATACCCCATCGGCAGCCAATGATCTTTAGATCAAAATGACATGTTTTGATGATTCTAATTAACAAAGACATCTAGAATACAACTCTCACTCTCCACTTAAAAGTGTCAAAATTTTGCACCAGTCATAAAACCCATAATTTTGTGTCTAACTTGTATCTAACTTAATTTTAATGCAAACCATTATTACCAAATCTGACATATACCTTACATATACCGGAAGCATGAGATAATTATTTTACCTAAGAAACTTCCCAAAACTGTTCTTCTAAGACATTTCCCTTAACTCTAGCTATGCATGTGGATTTACACTCTTTTGATTTTGTTTGTCTGATTTTTGAAAGGTTCGAGTAAACGATCCAAAAACAAGTTCTCCCCTATTTTCAACTGGAGTAATTGGTCATGACAACACAATTGCTAGACATGGAATTCATGGACTTTACCGGCTGTACAATGTCGAAGTACCACTCACTCAGCTTGTGGATGGGCATAATACCATTTTCTTGACACAAACAATGGCCTCCGGCGAATTTCCAGCTTTGCAAGGGATTATGTATGACTATATTCGCTTTGAAGGCCCATCATCCTCTAATTCCAAGAAAAAAACAAACTAGGTTTGTATAGGTATATATATAAAATTATAAATCTACATTGTTGCATACTGTATAGAAGAAATATCTGTTATCTCCAATAATTAATTAATTAGCATATAGAACAAATTGCCTTCCAACAATGGGCATAACGATGTTTGTATTTTATTTTGAAGATTTTATAATTTTATAATTAATAGCTTTAATAATTGCAAAATGAAAAATATTTTTTTGTATGCTATTTCATCAAAATTGGAAATGGGCTATTGGGTAACTTTACCAAGGGCCCACTGGCCGGAAATGACATCAAAAATTAAAAAGCTGTAATTCCTACAACATATTTGTTATTTGTTATTAGATTGGCCTCAAACTAACATAACAAGGTATCTCATATATTTTAAGTGTTAGAATAATAGTTTTGGAAAGTATCTTTTAAGTCTAGGGTTGACATTAAAACCTCTTTTTATTTTTGATAGAATTATCCTTTAACTAATTTTTAATACTAATTTTTTTTTTTAAGTAATCAAATGAACACTAGCCACATTTGAAGAGTTAAGTCCTCTATAAACATCGGCCTGATTCACCATCACTTTCATGACAAAATCATCCTAAATAAATTAAGATTTGCAACACCATATCATCCTTCCTCATTGGCAATGAGCCTCCATATTTCCCCTTTTTTTTTTTATGAAAGCCAAAAACATACTTTCATTAATTTGTCATTTCTAATATTACAAGTGTTGCGTACAACAATTAGTCAATTACATAGATTTGTCAAGTCTCTTCTTGGTTTCCTCGGCAGCATCAGTAGCTTCAACCTGCATCTTGGCAGCCTTTAGATCAGCTTCAGTCGCTTCCCTCTCCTTCTTTGCCGTCATTTTTTTCGCCTGCTTCCAATTTTCCCATATTAACAAAAGGAATCGATCATTCGGTCCCCAAAAAGTGTGTAAAAGTGTATGTATTTAAATAGGGAATTAAGTTGAAAATTGGTGCATAACTACTTAGGGTCCATCTGAGAACAACTTATTTAACTGAAATTGAAATTTTTTTGCTGAAAGGGTCCATCTGAGAACAACTTATTTAACTGAAATTGAAATTTTTTTGCTGAAAGTACCGTAAATAAAACTAAAAAGTAGCTAAAATAGTACCGTAAAACACATAATAATACCAAAAAGTACAATAAAACCTATTAATAATAGCCAAAATAGGCTAAATAGTAATAAATAAATAAATTTTTTTAAAAAAACTGGCTTTTTAAGCCAATGCCAAAGGCACACTTAATCTTATCCAATCTTATCCATGCTACAATCCTTAATTCTTTATTGAATGTGTCATTTGACTAAATCTATAACATTAATAATAAAGTATACCTCCATTTTGTGGAAGTGGGGGTAAGGTATCTAATTAGTGAAATTATGATTAGATAAAACACTAAGATAAAACACTAAAATATAAATGTAGAGAAATTGTTAGTGCACACTTTTTGTTACGCACATATTACACAAAGTTATTTTTTGAATTGAAATCATGACTTGAAGTGTGTGCAATGGCATAAGTGTATACTCCATATTATACCATCATCTAACATTTGTTTTTTCTATGAATATTTAAACTTTAATAGAAAGTTAAGGAACATTTTCTTTTTATGGGGTAAGTAGTAAGTACATAATAGTAATAGTGAACATGGTAAGAGAGAAGAATCTAATAAAAGAAGAGAGTGAAATACGTACCAGGCCAAAGAAGAAGGCTTTGACATAGCTAAAACCCTCTTGTACCGAAACTGCGAACCAACTACAATCCTTCTTCAACCGTGACATCTCTGACATTTCTTGTTCTCTCTTCGTGGTACTTTCGGCCGTTGGCGGTGGCGACGACCTGATCTCTTCCATTACTCTCTCTCTCTCTCTCTCTCTCTCTCTCTATAACAAAGCTGTGATGGTATGTGAGAAGAGAAGAGAATGGTGCTGAATTTTCCTCCTTTTAAGGCCACGAAGCTTACAAGTTTGTGCAGCTTGCTCTACGTGGCAGCTTTAGAGCTCACCCACAACTACATTCTCACGCCAGCGAAGCAAAAGACTATATGACTCATGTGCTTGAAAATTGAAATATTATCTTGCGACTAGTGAGACTTTATGGGATATTCTTCAAGTGCCTCGAAATCGAATCAAGCTCAATGAACAATGATCTTTTTTTTTTTCTTTTTCTTTTTGGTTATTGGGCTTAGGCCCAGTTAGCAGTAAATTATGGAATGGAAACAAAAGTAAAGAGAAATCACATTAGAAGGTCAAACAACATGCTTGTGTTGTCGTGATGTAAATGAATGTCCTAGACTCCTAGTACTTAGAGATAATCTTCTTGCATCCTTAGGAATAGGCACATTTGAATGAATAGGTATATCCACCCAAGAGTTACAAGCTTATCCAAATATCATTTATTCACTATAAAAAAAATTGTAACTTATCCAAATATCATTTATTCACTATAAAAAAAATATTGCTTCTGTGAAACAATATTGTACATCAAGTAAGATTATTGTCTGTGTGAAGGTGCATCATATTATGGTGTAATCACTCATCACAACCACACACTAACAAAAAGCATGAATTTCATTCCATTTTATCTAAAATTGCCAAAAAATTTCATTCTAATTAATTAACTAATACGAATCACCTATTTATTTTCTATCGTTCTAAATTTTGGCCCATTCTAATCCATTCCACTAAATTTCATCTAATATGGTGATTTCGACCGGTAACTCCAAGACGAAACGTCAAAATAAACTAGTATCAAAATATTTTGTTTTAATGCACATATTGAAATAGTATGTCAAAAAATACTAATATAGCACATGGAAAATTATCTTAGTTGTTTGGTTAAACATTCCTCTTCCAACATATGGGACCTACAGTTGAGTATACTTAGAAATGATGATTTATGCTATGGCTCCATGAGATTTAAAAAATAAAAAATAAATAAAAAATAAAAACTTTTATGTATCTATTATATGATAAGCCCCACCCATATATGAGAGAGAGAGAGAGAGAGAACCATGGGATAAGTTTGGGCCGTATTTTTCCTTAAGGCCTGGCCTTTCCAACCCAGTCTTGGCCCAAAAATATTATCTTATTCGTTTTCTTTGTGGCAGGTATTTTTCCTACCTGCCACAAAGAAAACGAATAACGATAATATTTTTCCTATCCCAAAAAAAAAAAAAGCTAATATGTTTTTTACACAAAAAGAAAAAGCGGAAGGGCAAATGGGTCATTTCATATATTTCCAGATCTGTCGCGTCTATATATACCCCTAAGCTACAAAAACTAGGGTATAAAAAGCCCCAAATCTCTCCGCCCAAAGTTTCTTCGAAGACCAAACGTACAAACGAGACGAAGAAGAAGAAGAAGAAGAAGAAGAATCACAAGCTCAGCACCAAAAACCAAAACCACCAAAACCATCTGTAACCTCTCAAATCTCATTCAATTTCTTCTCTCTTTCTTCAAATCATTCACATCTTTTACTCATTTTCGGTTTTCATTTTCAATTTTCAATTTCCAATTCCAATTTTTTTTTTCATATTTCATGATGAGTGTGCTCGTGTGTGTGTGTAATTGGTTCAGATCGCGTGCGGTGACGGAGAATGGCGACGTTTGAACTGTACCGTAGATCGACGATCGGGATGTGCTTGACGGAGACTTTGGATGAGATGGTGAATAGCGGTACGCTCAGTCCTGAGCTCGCCATTCAGGTTCTCGTTCAGTTCGATAAGGTACAGTTTTAGGTCATTCATGGTTTTGCGCTTTGCTGGTTGTGTATGAGTCACTGGTTTTTTGCACTTTGGAATCTTTGTTTTAATATTATTTTTTAACCTTTTTTTTTTTTTTAATTTTTTTAAATATTATTTTTAGTCTATGACTGAAGCTTTGGAAAGTCAGGTGAAAAGCAAGGTCACCATTAAGGTAAACCTTTTTTTTTTTTTTTCCTTTTTCAAATTGAGTTTATGTTATTTTTGAATTTTGATTATGGATCAGGTAGTGTCGTAGTTATTATTATTATTATTTTTTTTAATGAGATAAATTTAGTGCAGTATTCACCTATTTATAGTAACATTTTTCATGCTATTGATGAGAATATAGAAAACTATAATTATTTGAGATTCTGAGAATTTTTTTTTTTTTTTTTTAAAGCGTCTTGTTTTGGTTTCGTAGCATGCTGGTTGTTTCTGTTTTCAAGTTGAAAATGACAATGGTGAACTTTTGTTGGGGGAATATGCCATATGTAGAGGGGAGCAATTAATGCACCAGTGAGGAAGAGTGAGCCGATTTTGATGAATAAGAAAAATTTATTAGAAAAGAAGCTTAGTATACAAGAATTATACTAGAGGAAGAGTGAGCTAATTTAAGATGAGAATGAAAAAAGATAGAGGAAGATATAAAAATTCCATTTGGTTAAGAAATTTGGGGGTTTTAAAAGCACATTTTTAAAACGCAAAATGATGTTTCACAAGAGCAACTCCTCATATCTTTTTTTTACAAATGCTCATTTTAAACCCAAAATGTCATATTGCAACAGCTTATACAAACCCACCCAAAATAATATCAATAGTAGTTAAAAAGAACTTCTTGCAGAAGGAGGTGACTTATATTATGATTTTGGATATGATAGAACTCATAGAAGGGCTAAAAAGAAAACATTAATATATATACATGTGGCCAACTCAGATTATCGCAGATCTCTAGCTCACTCCCAAAGTTTTGGGATTAAGACATGGTCATTATTGTCGTTGTATATTATACTTTGATTATTTGTTTCTCCCTAATTTCCCTAGGGAAAACGGAAATTATATTTATTTTGGAGATGGATTTTCAAGCGCTATCAATTTCCTATACTCTATTATAAGACGTGGGTTCCTTATTATTATTTTATTAGTACAATTGTTGAAATAATAAAACAGACAAAAGAGTTGCACCTTTGAATCCTTGAGTAATATTTTCTTCTTTGAAAAACACTAAATCAGGAGATGTGTTATGTCCCATCAAGTTTTAAATGAGAGAATCATGAATTGGTAATATTATTAAGGTTTTTTATTTTCTGCTGAAGAACTATAATTGGAGACAGAAAATTGATTAAATCAGATGGTATGAGTTTGTCCTGCCTTGCTATTATTCTGTCACATTTAGGGTGGACCTATTTTAGTGGGTGCTCTCCATATTTCTCTTGCAAGTCACAGGTACAACTAAAGTTGCTTGCAGATGTTCCTAGGTTCCTGGCTTAAAGAAGCAATAAAATAAAAAATAAAATAAAAATTACACTCTACCTGTGGAATACATTTTGGTTTTGCGCTTGTTGACTTGAATGACTCATATATTCATAGCATCAGAATGAAATACAATTATTTTTCTTATATTTTGGATTAATTGTCGGCTGGTAATGTTAGTGGTGACAAAAAGTGCTTGCAAGGAGTAATTGCTTATAGCTTATAATCGTCTCCACTTTACAACAAAGGTGCTTATTAATTGTTAATCTATAACTTGCCTTCATTTATATATGTTCAGAAATACCTATACAAAAAAATTTATATATGTTCAGAAATAATTTTATTGGGATATCTAGAGTTGACTTCTACAAGCTCTTTTGAGAGAGATTTAAACAGAATGATATTAGAATGAGTGTATGGCTATCAGATGCAGATATAGATAAAATAAAAATAATCAAAGTCAATTAACAAAAAAATGTACCCAATTGGCAAGCCCTCTAAAAGAAAAGAATACATTGGAACACCTCAAAGTCCTTATCCATTACCAACTTGTAAGGGGAGGACAAGTGGTAATGGCAGAAGCTTTCATGAGACCAAAAAAAAAATTGTTCTTTCCTCTTCAAAGTGCCAAAAATGGCACAGAAATGTAATGATTGATTCAGGAAACACCCATTGCATCACCAATTGAACAAAGGAAAAGCTTTAAAGAGCCAAAGTGAAGTAACATAGAGTTGAGGTATTTGATGTCTGCCAATAATCTCTAGTTCAAATGGCACCTCCTCCCTTGTAAGAGTAAGGTGTTGAGTAACATTGTGGGTTCAATAGTCATTGGGTGTGTATAACTTGCCAATAATAAATGAAATAAATGAGTGATATGCTGTTGAAGTTCTCTGCAGTAAGCTGAGCATGGTGAACTACCTCCAATACTGTTTTCATAGAGGAGTAATAGACGAGACAACGTTCCAGTTTTCTGTCAATGGTTCTCATGTAAATAGCTCTGCTTATTTGATCCTTTGTATTCCTTGAAGGCTTTAATGATAGGGATATTGGCTATCATTTTTGTTAGATAGATATATAGATGTAAGTCATGAAAGTGACATTGTACAATTATGGCAGAGATAATTTTTAAATTTTCTAGGACTTATTAAAAAAAAAAAAAAAAAAAAATCCACCATTAGATTACATTTTCTTCTTATATCCTCTATGCATGCAAAATTTCTCAAAGACCAATAATTAATTTCTATATCATCAATTAATTGTTTAAATTACAAGTTTTTATAGTCTGAAATTATGCATAAAAAAAGGTTTATGGATTATATAGTAAATAATATTTGATTGACATATAATTTGACATGTGCATGAAAGTATAAAGAACATGCAATCCAACAATGACCCATTTGATAATATTGTTATAATAAAGTTGTTTGTATTTTTTGGAAATACGTGTAGATGAAAAAGTGTATAAAAAAACGTGTAATGTTGTTTAAACACTGTTGAGGTTCAAAATTAATCACAGCCCAAGGCCCAAAGAAATAACACATTGGGCTAGCTTCATGGGAAATGAAGCTAGAAAAATAAAAGAGCTGGGCTCACGTAATGAAGAAAAGAAGAAAAGAAAGAAGAAAAGGGTGAAAAGTCCAAAGAATTGGGATCCAAAGACCCATGAAAGAAAAGGCTTTAAAATCCATGAAGCAAAAGAAAGGCCCAGCCGGCCAAGATTAGTAAGCCAAAAGAAGCCCAATAGTAAGAACTAGGTCAGGATCCCGAAGATTACCAAAGCCTGGATCCCTGGGACGCACAACACGTTCTAAGTAAGATTGAAACGGCTCAAAGGAAAAAAAAAAAAAAAAAAACATAAAGGATGAAGGACAAACAGGTCTCAAGCGCCTAGTTATGTAATGAGGGATCAGAAAGTATAAAGCAAACATTCATGAAGAAAGGATCTGTACCTCAAGGGACCAAGAATGAGAAAACCATAAGTAGAAGTGGCTGGAAGGGAGCTTTCAACCCAGCAGTAAAAGATTCCGATTGTTTGGGAAAAATGACAAGGATGGAGGGTAGCCAAAAGTTGAAAAGGTGAAAATGGCCAAATAGCTAAGATTAACAACCAAAGGGGATCTTGGAATAGAAATTTAGCTAAGAGCTTTCAGCTTGGTCGGACCAAAAGGAAGAAATTATGAGAAAGAAGGAAAGGACCAGCCCCTAGGTAACTGACACAGTACCAGCTCTGAGAGGTAAAAGAGAGAAATCACTGGTACCCCAGAGCCCTAGAGTCGCACTATAAAAGGAAGAGAAAACCCATCCTGAAAGGCATTAATTCATTCATCATTTTGATTGGAGAAAAGATATCATAATAGAGCCATAGGAAGAACTCTGTAAAATTCAAGGAAAAACAGAGGATCATCCCCTGGTATCCTAGAAACAGCCACTATAGCACATATTTGGATTCGAAAGGATTCAAACTTAGCAAGTCTTAAAGGCTTGAATAGCCATCAAAGTCTGCGATTTTTTAGTTAATTTGAATCTTGTATCACGTCTTAGTGAGCACATTGTAATCATAATCAAAGAAAATTAATAAAATGCCTCTCATTAATTCGAGGATCCCTAACTCCTGTTTTATTGTATTTTTTATTATTATGCATTTCTTTGCTGTTTGAGTTGTCATTCAATACAGATATTCTCGCTTGCTAGTTTATTTGTGTTGTAGGAAATTTGTCCTGTGCACCACTTGGTTCTTAAACAGCCCTTTAGCTGCGGTGAACCAAGTCTAGTCCACCAACAACAACTATTTGGCCCAGGATCCTTGGGCCGTTGTGCTAAGGAAAAAAAGGCACTCTCACAAACACTGAAAACTGTTGTTTAAACAACAACAGTAACAAACGGATCCTAATTTTCAAAATATGTAGCAATTTAAAAAAAAAAAAAAATTGTGCTACAACCAAGTTTGTAGTCAAATTTTTTCCAAATTAAAATACCGGCATTCATCTTTGGAGGATCAAAATTGTAATTTAGCCTTAAAAAAAATGTAGTTGTTTAGCATCAACTTATAGATTTAACTTTTAGTTTTTAGCTTTTCTGTACAGTTTTTAAAACCTCACTTTATCCCGCATTTTCTCAAATTTTCAAATTTTTTCAAGGTACACACCTTTATCAAAAAAAACTAAATAAATTGTCCCCGAACAAACATATATAGTAGTGTGCAATGTGATATTGGAGCCGTTTCTGATACTTTATTCCTTATTTATCTTACAGGGACATCTGCACACTTACAGATTTTGCGACAATGTATGGACCTTCATCTTACAGGATGCTTGTATTTAAGAGTGAGGATAACCAAGAGAATGTTGGCAGGGTGAAAATAGTGGCATGTGATTCAAAGTTGCTCACGCAATGAAATGTCTGAGGACAGTACTCTGTTTAATAATGAAAATTTTATTGCCTCCCTATTGGTAGTAGATGGGCATATGGTGGCAAGGAAGAAAAGTTGGAGTTTGTATTATTACCTGCAGGAACTGGTAACAGTGGGAGATTGAATATAAATTGTAAAGCCATCACCCTTGAGATTTATAGTTATTTGATGTTACATGGATTATGTTGCAAATTTATTGAATGAATCTTTGTATTTTTATTTTTTTTTTTTGTGGTAAAGTAAATTAGTTTATTACTTGGAAAACAAAAAAAAAACTGAAGGCTACAGCAAACTGGGAGTTGGGAGATACTATGGCACTCAAGAGTAAGACAACAGATGACCAGCTTACAGTCCACCAGAGATACTAGCTGGCTCGAGTCTTGACTGGCCAACCAAAAGAAGATACTATTAAAACTTCTTGTAATGTTTCTTCCCAGCTTTATTGTATTTAATTAAAATTAAATTCTTGGGGAATTCATTTTGGTTTTTTAAGTTCTTCTAATGGGATATAGAATTGTCTGTCGTTTCATCAAAGAATTGTGACTTAGATTCCCAAATTTGTACGAATTCTCTATATATGAGTGGAGCCAAATCAAGCAGACTCTCAAACCTAATTTGAATTAACAAGCTCGAAATAAGATGAGTTTAGTTTTTCTTAGTGAATCTTGAAGGAGTTTTACTTTAAAAACTTCGAGCAATTTAAGTCTATTTACAGAGGAAAGAAAATTTTCAATTGAATAGCTTGTGTTATATTGGCTCGAATTGACAGTTGCAAATCTCAAAAATGAAGACATAACTATCTCATTTTGAGGACCCATATGTTTTCTGAAAGTATTCATATTCAACATATTATGTGAGAAATTAGTTCTCAATTATGGACACGTTTTTTTTTTTTTTTTTTTTCTAAAATAAACCTTATATTTTTTGTCAATTGCATCATGTTTCACAATTTAAACCACATGAAATTTACTCTTAATTTAGTCAAACCAATGTAAGGTTAACAAGTAATATATTATTAGAGTGCCAAAAGAAACAAATTAATAATTGTGTCCCTAAATGAAAGATGCAGAGATACAAATAACTCAAATTTTATTATTAGAATTTTTATTCAAGCAACTGGAATCATTCTTGTAATGAAGTAGTAGCATTTCTTCATGTTGTTGCACTCACAGTACATCTTCCTCCTGCCACATTCAAGAAAAGCAAAGTTCAGTTATGAAAGAAAAAAAAATAAAACCAATATTAAGTAGAATTAAATGAACATTTTTCCAATGAATTAAAATATTCTTAAAAAATAACATTAAAAACTGATGGTTACCTGTTGCTTAGGAGAGATCCAAATTAGAGAGAAAACTCTTGATATCTAACAAGAACAACGACTTCGTTTTGGCTTTTGATCGCTTTGGACAGAACTCTTTATAACAAAAATGTTTCCAATAAATTGAGCATTCATCTGAAGAAGAAAATTTTCAAAACAGAAAGGTAATCCATCAGCTACACTCTCTAATTAATCTTTTTCTATAACTCACTAGACCAATGATCAGAATAGGTGCTGCACTTGGATTTATATAGGCCTAGGTATATTTTCTATGCTTCCTATGCAACATTTTAGTTGTAAAATGTTATCCATCAAGACATGGTAACTCAAAATTTCAAGACTAACAACTAATAAATTTTTGTTCCTATTAACTCTTCATATTTGCAAAATATTCTAAGATTGCCTACCAAAATTGCTAGAACTTATAATCCTGCATGATTTATTTTTCAATTGTACACCAAGGTTTCATCTTAACTTACCAAGAGACAAGTAATTACACTTGTAACTTGTAAGATAAGGAAAATTTTATCGTGCATGTTTCATTAAAAACTTATAAAAGGTGGAGGTTCATTGGATCAAACTCGAAGCAGATTTTGCACCTCATTCATATAGCACATCATCAAGAGTTCTCTAATAATAAAATGGGTCAGTCCCAACACACACACACAAAAAAAATGTAATATTGACATATGGTGTATTTTGATAGCATATTTTTTTTTTAAAAATTGATAGCAATATTTATTTCAAATTTTAGCCCTCAAAGTAAAACATATTTCAAAATATTATATATTTATTGTAGGTACTCAAGAATTCTTTACCTTTGGCTTTGGCTTTTTGGCTTGATTGCCTTGCCTTGCTTTTGGCTTGAATTCTTTGTCCCATATTGAAAAGATGTCTTCCATGTTTTAACAAAATTTTACACCACGTTGATTAGACTAAATAATAAATTACATTTTTTATTTTAATTTGGATATGTTCAGTGATATTGCCTATTAACATTCACATTTTTCTCCCTTATTTTTGTAATTATCAAATTATAAATAGAAATAAATTTGATCATTTAAATTTTATTCCGTAATGTTTAAAATTTAGATTGATCACATATTTATATTTCATCCTTCCATCCATAATTGATTTGATATTAAAAATTGATGACAAAATTGAGACAATTAAATATATAATAACAAACTAAAAGCCTTATAACTCAATTGATACTTTTTAATATTTTCAATTAAGACATTTAAGGTTCAAAACCCCTAACTTGAACTATTGAATTATCAAATAGACATATACACAAGAAGAAAATTGAAATGACAAAGTTTGGTTACAACCTTGGTTGCAGCCTAAAGTTACAACTTCACTCAATATATTTTTAATTGCGAATTTTGAAAATCCACCATTAAATTACATTTTCTCCTTATCTCCTCAATGCTTGTAAAATTTCTTGAAAATCAAAGATCAATAGGTATGTCATCAATCAATTGTTTAAAATGCAAGTTTTTGTAGTATAAAATTACGCATAAAAAATGTTTATGAATTATATAGTAAATAATATCTGAATGATACAAAATTTAACACATATGTTAAAAACATAAAGAACATGCAATCTAACATTTAAATTTTCAAAATATGTAGCAATCTTTTTTTTATAAGAAATTTGCACTACAACAAATTTTGTTCAAATTTACAACCTTGGTTGCAGCCTAAAGTTACAACTTCACTCAATATATTTTAATTGCGAATTTTGAAAATCCACCATTAAATTACATTTTCTTCTTATATCCTCAATGCTTGTAAAATTTGTTGAAAATCAAAGATCAATAGATATGTCATCAGTCAATTATTTAAATTGCAAGTTTTTGTAGTATAAATTACACAAAAAAAGGTTTATGAATTATATAGTAAATAATATCTGAATGATGCAAAGTTTAACATATATGTTAAAATATAAAGAACATGCAATCCAACAGTTAAATTTTCAAAATATGTAACAATCTTTTTTTTTAAAGAAATTTGAACTACAACAAATTTTGTTCAAATTGAAATACAACCATTCATCATTGGAGGATCAAAAATGTAGTTGTTTGGCATTAGTTTATAAG
Organism: Quercus suber; assembly: GCF_002906115.3. Classification (NCBI taxonomy): domain Eukaryota; kingdom Viridiplantae; phylum Streptophyta; class Magnoliopsida; order Fagales; family Fagaceae; genus Quercus; species Quercus suber. The sequence goes on along the minus strand of NW_027069485.1, from coordinate 491,706 downwards.
CTCAGCTTTTAGTTGTTAGCTTTTTTGTATAGTTTTTTAAAACTTCATATTTTTCAGCATTTTCTCATTTTTTAAGGTACAATTATACTTTAGCACATTTCAACAAAAAGCTAAAGAAGTTGTTCCCAAATAGTTTAGCCTTAAAAAACGTCATGTCGTTTATACACATTGGCTTAACTTTTTTATAAAACGACACACCGTGCTGTCTCACTCTTCCTTTAAAATGCGCTGATATATTGAAGAAACGACCGTTGCTGGGTTTTCAATTCTAAAATCTAAAATATCTCTCTCTGTGTGTGATTATTCGAGTATCGGTGGTGATTCCTATAACCACAATGGGAATCGATCCTCACTTTGAGAAATGGAAACTCGGAACCCTTCATAAAGCTCTCAAAGCATCGGAATCAGAATCGGATTCTTTCCTATCATTTCCACAAGTAATCGTAATTTGAATTCCCTTTTATATCTTTTTTCTGTGAAAAAAAAAAACCCTAGCTTTTCTCTTTTTACTTCCAGTGATGAAAAAAACAAAAGAAAATTCCCTTTCATATAATCATCTTCTTTTCTAGGCTTTTTATGCCTAGAGATTCTTAATCACATCACAATCACAATCATATGAATTTGCTTTTGCTAAGTGGAGATTTGATTAAATATAAAACAATCTTATGGCATATGTTATATTATATTTATATCAATTTGATTTTATAGTAATTAGTATGTGTTTCCAATTTTGGTAAAAAAAATTGACTTCTTTGTAATGTAACCTTATGGCTGGGTGTGCTAATTGGTAAGGTAACACATGAAGATTCACTACCAATAAGTCTAGTGACCACAATTTTTGAGTGATGTTTTGTTTACTACAATCTTACAAACTGATGCAAAAAAAGTAAGTCAGGGATTCATTTATTATGTAGTTAAAGTGACAATAATAAACTAATTGACTTGAAACTCAACTAGCACCTATTGGTATTTCCAACTGAGATGTGCAGGGTTCAAATCCCCCTTCCATCAACTATTGAATTATAAAATAATAAATAAAATAAAAATGGCAACAATCACATTTATTACAATATCAGTTTGGAAGCTTTTTGTAGTAACTTTAGCATTTTTCAAAAAAAAATAATTTTTAAAACAATTGTTGAGGCGTGGTGCAAGTGGTGGGCCAATGTAAAACGGATGTTGCACCAATTACAATTGCCAGTTCAGAAGTTTTTAATTTTTTTGGTGTGTCTCTAGCATTGCTCAATCACTACTGATTGTAAAGTAAAAGAAAATCATGATGAACATGAACTTTCAGATTCTACCTTCCAAGAATCTGCTACAGCTCAATGATTTGGACCCTCAATGCTTATAAATAGAGATGCTTTTCTTCTATTCATTGTGGTGTTTGAAACGCGGTTTGCTGGTGTTACATGAGAAGCCGCTGCTATGGCATCATCAAAGGCTACCAGCTCTACCCAGGTTCCTCGGGCTTATCTTTTTGAGCTTGTGGAAGGGATGCAACTTCGGGGTAGTGATTTTTTTGTTTGTGCAGATGAGTTGTGGATGTATCTTATTTTATGTACGCTTTGGAAAAGTTAATTAAACTTGTGTTGCTTGATTTACACCAGATTAATGTGACTGGATCTTTAAGTGGACGAAATGCTAGAATTGAACTTCAACTTAAGAACTGTACAACAACTTGGATACTCCATTGGGGTTATCTTTACCGTGGAGATATGTAAAGAAGACCCAAAGACTCTTTTCTAGACAAATAGGTACACAAGTATGCACGCACACATACATGTTGTATGAAGAAGTAATACTGATATATGTGTTTATTTCCCCCATAGAAACTGGTTCATTCCTGTGGATCATCCTTCAGGGACAACGCCTTACATGCAAGGCGCAATGCAGACACCATTTAGGAAGGTTTATCCTTCTTTCACTTTCTCTTCTCTGTGGTTAATTTGCTTATAATTGGTTGTCCTTGAGTTAGGAGCTTATTATTAACCTGTAGTTGATTTTAAGTTGCAGAATGGAGAAGTATATTTATTAATCATTGAGTTGTGGACCCTAACATACATGCTATTGAATTTGTTTTGAAAGATGGCAGTCGGGATAGATGGTTGGTTCTCTTCTCTGGGTTTTCATCTTTGCCAATTTAGGCTCCTGAGGCATGCTTGAATCATGCATTCTAGGTTGAAATTAAACCATGGGAATTTTCGGATAGAGATACCTGAGAATGATGCTACTCCTTCTATCTGCCAAAGTGATCAGAGCTGTAATCGTACATACTTGTAATAAGAGATGCAAGAGACTACTGGAAAAATCAAAATTTATTAATATTAGAATTATTTTTGAAAGCAACACGAATTATTCTTGAAAAGTAGTAGCATTCTTCATGTTGATTGCACTCAGGGTACATCTTGCCTCCTGCCACATTCAAGAAAAGCAGAAGGTTCAGTTTATGAAAGAACAAAAAATAAAACCAAAATATAAGTAGAATTAGAATGAACATTTCTACTAAATGAATTCAAAATTATTCTTATAAACAACTAACATTGAAAACATGAATGGTTACCTGTTGCTTAGAAGAGATCCAAGTTAGAGAGAAAACTCTTGATACTCTAACAAGAACAACGATCTTCGTTTTGGCTTTTGATCGGCTTTGCACAGAACTCTTTATAACCAAAAATGTTCCCAATAAGTTGAGCATTCATCCTGAAGAAGAAAATTTTCAAAACAGAAAGGTACTCCATCAGCTACACTCTCTAATTAAATCTTTTTCTATAACTCACTAGACCAATGATCAGAATAGGTGCTGCACTTGGATTTATATAGGCCTAAAGGTATATTTTCGTATGCTTCCTATGCAACATTTTTAGTTGTAAAATGTTATCCATCAAGACATGGTACACTCAAAATTTCAAGACTAACAACTAATAAATTTATTGTTCCTATTAACTCTTCATATTTGCAAAAATATTCTAAGATTGCCTACCAAAATTGGCTAGAACTCATAATCCTGCATGATTTATTTTTCAATTGTACACCAAGGTTTCCATCTTAATCTTACACAAGAGACAAGTAATTACACTTGTAACTTGTAAGATAAGGAATAAATTTTATCGTGCATGTTTTCATTAAAAACTTATAAAAGGTGTGAGGTTCATCGGATCAAACTCGAAAGCAGATTTTGCACCTCATTCATATAGCATCATCATCCAAGAGTTCTCTAATAATAAAATGGGTAGTATCACACACACACACACACACACAAAATGTAATATTGAACATATGGTATATTTTGATAGCATTTTTTTTTTTCAAAAATTGATAGCAAATATTTATTTCAAATTTTTAGCCCCTAAAGTAAAGACATATTTCAAAATAGGGTCATGTTAACTGGTGCTCCTAGAGCAATTTTTAATAAACTATATTAGGAAAGTTTTAACATTACTTTCATGAGTTCTCTAATAATAAAATGGGCAGTATCACACACACATACACACACACACACACACACACAAAACGTAATATTGGACATATGGTATATTTTGATAGCATTTTTTTTTTCGAAAATTGATAGCAAATATTTATTTCAAATTTTTAGCCCCTAAAGTAAAGACATATTTCAAAATAGGGTCATGTTAACTCGTGCTCCTAAAGCAATTTTTAATAAACTATATTAAGAAAGTTTTAACATTACTTTCATGAGAAATATAAAAAACTGTTAGAAAAATTAACTGTTTCATCATTTTTCCATAAAATATTTCAAAAACTAGTTCCAAAACCAATGCCCTTCAAAATATTATATATTTATGCAATAGAATTTGAATCACTTGTATCCATTTCTACAGATTATCGGGCATTGCATTTTTGACCGTATAGTTTATAGAGAATTGTTGTCCTTCAGGCAAAATATAGATGGTACGTCGTTAACGTCTTGTTGAAAGTCGAAACGGTGTCATGGGAGGAAAATGTAGAAAACGACGCAAAGTTTAGCTCAAAAATGGGGTCATTTGGTGAAAAAAAAAAACCATTAAAACACATATCGAAACTAAAAGTGGTTGAAATGTTGTTTTAAGATGAGTATTAAAAAAAAAAAAACAATATGTTTTCAGAGAATATATGTAAATATTTGAAATTATTTTTGTTTATTTAAAAAAATCAGTAAGAATAATATTTATAAGTTCCATGCCAATCTAATTCCATTTCATGTCTTACACGTTTTAACAAAAATTTACTCCACATTAGACTAAATAGTAAATTACACCTTTTAAATTTGGATGAGTTCGGTGATATTGCCTATTAGGATTACATCTCCCCTTTATTGTTGTAATTGTTAAAATATAAATAAAAATAAATTTGGATCATTTTAATTTTATTCCGTAATGTTTAAACTTTTAGAGTGATTAACAAGTTATATTTCATCATTCCATTTACAATTGATTTGATATAAAAAATTGATGGACAAAATTGAGACAATTAAATATATAACAACATACCAAAAATGATCTTGTAGCTTAATTGATACTTTTTTATATTTCCAATTAAGACATTTAAGTTTTATAAAAAAAAAAAAAAATTAAGACATTTAAGGTTCAAAACCCCCTTCCTTGGGCTATGGAACTATCAAATAGATATACACACAAGAAGGAAATCAAAAGGGCAAAGTTTGGCTAAAAAATTTGTAGTCTAAGTTTACAATTTTACTCAATATCTTTTTATTTGATGTGAACTTTAACAAATCCACCATTAGATTACATTTTCTTCTTATATCCTCTATGCATGCAAAATTTCTCAAAGACCAATAATTAATTTCTATATCATCAATTAATTGTTTAAATTACAAGTTTTTATAGTCTGAAATTATGCATAAAAAAAGGTTTATGGATTATATAGTAAATAATATTTGATTGACATATAATTTGACATGTGCATGAAAGTATAAAGAACATGCAATCCAACAATGACCCATTTGATAATATTGTTATAATAAAGTTGTTTGTATTTTTTGGAAATACGTGTAAGTGAAAAAGTGTATAAAAAAACGTGTAATGTTGTTTAAACACTGTTGAGGTTCAAAATTAATCACAGCCCAAGGCCCAAAGAAATAACACATTGGGCTAGCTTCATGGGAAATGAAGCTAGAAAAATAAAAGAGCTGGGCTCACGTAATGAAGAAAAGAAGAAAAGAAAGAAGAAAAGGGTGAAAAGTCCAAAGAATTGGGATCCAAAGACCCATGAAAGAAAAGGCTTTAAAATCCATGAAGCAAAAGAAAGGCCCAGCCGGCCAAGATTAGTAAGCCAAAAGAAGCCCAATAGTAAGAACTAGGTCAGGATCCCGAAGATTACCAAAGCCTGGGGATCCCTGGGACGCACAACACGTTCTAAGTAAGATTGAAACGGCTCAAAGGAAAAAAAAAAAAAAAACATAAAGGATGAAGGACAAACAGGTCTCAAGCACCTAGTTATGTAATGAGGGATCAGAAAGTATAAAGCAAACATTCATGAAGAAAGGATCTGTACCTCAAGGGACCAAGAATGAGAAAACCATAAGTAGAAGTGGCTGGAAGGGAGCTTTCAACCCAGCAGTAAAAGATTCCGATTGTTTGGGAAAAATGACAAGGATGGAGGGTAGCCAAAAGTTGAAAAGGTGAAAATGGCCAAATAGCTAAGATTAACAACCAAAGGGGATCTTGGAATAGAAATTTAGCTAAGAGCTTTCAGCTTGGTCGGACCAAAAGGAAGAAATTATGAGAAAGAAGGAAAGGACCAGCCCCTAGGTAACTGACACAGTACCAGCTCTGAGAGGTAAAAGAGAGAAATCACTGGTACCCCAGAGCCCTAGAGTCGCACTATAAAAGGAAGAGAAAACCCATCCTGAAAGGCATTAATTCATTCATCATTTTGATTGGAGAAAAGATATCATAATAGAGCCATAGGAAGAACTCTGTAAAATTCAAGGAAAAACAGAGGATCATCCCCCGGTATCCTAGAAACAGCCACTATAGCACATATTTGGATTCGAAAGGATTCAAACTTAGCAAGTCTTAAAGGCTTGAATAGCCATCAAAGTCTGCGATTTTTTAGTTAATTTGAATCTTGTATCACGTCTTAGTGAGCACATTGTAATCATAATCAAAGAAAATTAATAAAATGCCTCTCATTAATTCGAGGATCCCTAACTCCTGTTTTATTGTATTTTTTATTATTATGCATTTCTTTGCTGTTTGAGTTGTCATTCAATACAGATATTCTCGCTTGCTAGTTTATTTGTGTTGTAGGAAATTTGTCCTGTGCACCACTTGGTTCTTAAACAGCCCTTTAGCTGCGGTGAACCAAGTCTAGTCCACCAACAACAACTATTTGGCCCAGGATCCTTGGGCCGTTGTGCTAAGGAAAAAAAGGCACTCTCACAAACACTGAAAACTGTTGTTTAAACAACAACAGTAACAAACGGATCCTAATTTTCAAAATATGTAGCAATTTAAAAAAAAAAAAAAAATTGTGCTACAACCAAGTTTGTAGTCAAATTTTTTCCAAATTAAAATACCGGCATTCATCTTTGGAGGATCAAAATTGTAATTTAGCCTTAAAAAAAAATGTAGTTGTTTAGCATCAACTTATAGATTTAACTTTTAGTTTTTAGCTTTTCTGTACAGTTTTTTAAAACCTCACTTTATCCCGCATTTTCTCAAATTTTCAAATTTTTTCAAGGTACACACCTTTATCAAAAAAAACTAAATAAATTGTCCCCGAACAAACATATATAGTAGTGTGCAATGTGATATTGGAGCCGTTTCTGATACTTTATTCCTTATTTATCTTACAGGGACATCTGCACACTTACAGATTTTGCGACAATGTATGGACCTTCATCTTACAGGATGCTTTATTTAAGAGTGAGGATAACCAAGAGACTGTTGGCAGGGTGAAAATAGTGGCATGTGATTCAAAGTTGCTCACGCAATGAAATGTCTGAGGACAGTACTCTGTTTAATAATGAAAATTTTATTGCCTCCCTATTGGTAGTAGATGGGCATATGGTGGCAAGGAAGAAAAGTTGGAGTTTGTATTATTACCTGCAGGAACTGGTAACAGTGGGAGATTGAATATAAATTGTAAAGCCATCACCCTTGAGATTTATAGTTATTTGATGTTACATGGATTATGTTGCAAATTTATTGAATGAATCTTTGTATTTTTTTTTTTTTTTTCTGTGGTAAAGTAAATTCTTTTCAAAAAATTCGAGCAATTTTAAGCTCTATTTACTAGAGCGAAAGAAAATTTTCAAGTTGAATAGCTTGTTTTATATTGGCTCGAAGCAGTTGCAAATCTCAAAAATGAAGACATAACTATTCATTTTGAGGGGACCATATGTTTTCTGAAAATTGGTTTATATCAACATATTGTGAGAAATTAGTTCTCAATATATGGACACAGATTTTTTTTTTTTTTTTTTTTTTTGGGGCCTAAAATAAATGAACCTTGACTATATTATATCTTTGTCAATTGCGATTGTGTCTGCACAATTTAAACCACATGAAATTTACTACTTAATTTAGTCAAACCAATGCAAGGTTAACAAAATAATTATTGAGTCCAAAATGAAACAAATTAATTGTGTCCCAAATGAAAGATGCACGAGATTACAAATAAGTCTCAAACTTTTATTGACTGTACGATTTTTATTCAAGCAATTGGAATCATTCTTGTAATGAATAACTTTCTTCATGTTGCTTGCACTCACAGTACATCTTACCTCCTGCCACATTCAAGAAAAGCACAAGCTTCAGTTGATGAAAGAAAGAAAAAATAAAACCAATATCTAAGTAGAATTATAACTAACATTTTTGCCAGATGAATTGAAAACTATTCTTGAAAAAATTAACATTAAAAACTTGATTGGTTACCTGTTGCTTAGGAGAGATCCAAATTAGAAAAAACTCTCTTGATATTCTAACAAGAACAACGACCTTCGTTTTGGCTTTTGATCAGCTTTGGTACAGAACTCTTTATAACAAAAAATGTTTCCAATAAATTGAGCATTCATCATGAAGAAGAAAATTTTCAAAACAGAAAGGTAATCCATCAGCTACACTCTCTAATTAACTCTTTTTCTATAACTCACTAGACCAATGATCAGAATAGGTGCTGCACTTGGATTTATATAGGCCTGGAGGTATATTTTCATATGCTTCCTATGCAACATTTATAGTTGTAAAATGTTATCCATCAAGACATGGTATACTCAAATTTCAAGACTAACAACTAATAAATTTGTTGTTCCTATTAACTCTTCATATTTGCACAAATATTCTAAGATTGCCTACCAAAATTAGCTAGAACTTATAATCCTGCATGATTTATTTTTCAATTGTACACAGGTTTCTATCTTAAGCTTACGCAAGAGACAAGTAATTACACTTGTAAGTGTAACTTGTAAGATAAGGAAGAGATTTTATCATGCATGTATTCATTAAAAACTAAACAAGGTGAGAGGTTCATTGGATCAAAACTCGATAGCAGATTTTGCACCTCATTCATATATCACCATCATCAAAGAGTTCTCTAATAATAAAATGGGTCATGTCCANTTTTTTTTTCTGTGGTAAAGTAAATTAAGTTATTACTTGGAAAACAAAATAAAAAACGTGAAGGCTACAGCAAACATGGGAGTTGGAGATACTATGGCACTCAAAAAGGACAAACCAAGTAGATGACTCTGAGTCTTTACAGTCCAACCAAAAGAAGATACTTTTTTTTTTTTTTTTTAGCTCAGATAGAAATCACAATCTAATGAACCTAATATACTACTCCTACCTCTCTCCACCCAGGATCACTTGAACTTGGGTCCATCCTCAAACCCCACAAGCTTTTAAGACTTGGGAAAGTACCATTCCGCCCAATGTGGGCGGTGGTAACCAAAAGAAGATACTATTAAAACTTCTTGTAATTGTTTTTTCCTCAGGCTTATATTTATTTAAATTAAATTAAATTCTTGGGGGAATTACATTTTGGGTTTTTTTTAAGTTCTTCTAATGGGATATAGAATTGTCGTCGTTTCATCAAAGAATTGTGACTTGATTCCAAATTTAAACTCTATATATGAGTGGAGCCAAATCAAGTCATGGACTCCTCAAACCTAATTTGAATTAACAAGCTACGAAATAAGATCGAGTTTAGTTTTTCTTAGTGAATCTTGAAGGAGTTTTTTACTTTCAAAAATTCGAGCAATTTTAAGCTCTATTTACTAGAGCGAAAGAAAATTTTCAAGTTGAATAGCATTGTTTTATATTGGCTCGAAGCAGTTTGCAAATCTCAAAAATGAAGACATAACTATTCATTTTGAGGGGACCATATGTTTTCTGAAAATGGTTTATATTCAACATATTTGTGAGAAATTAGTTCTCAATATATGGACACAGATTTTTTTTTTTTTTTTTTTTTTTTGGGGCCTAAAATAAATGAACCTTGACTATATTATATCTTTGTCAATTGCGATTGTGTCTGCACAATTTAAACCACATGAAATTTACTACTTAATTTAGTCAAACCAATGCAAGGTTAACAAAATAATTATTGAGTCCAAAATGAAACAAATTAATTGTGTCCCAAATGAAAGATGCACGAGATTACAAATAAGTCTCAAACTTTTATTGACTGTACGATTTTTATTCAAGCAATTGGAATCATTCTTGTAATGAATAACTTTCTTCATGTTGCTTGCACTCACAGTACATCTTACCTCCTGCCACATTCAAGAAAAGCACAAGCTTCAGTTGATGAAAGAAGAAAAAAATAAAACCAATATCTAAGTAGAATTATAACTAACATTTTTGCCAGATGAATTGAAAACTATTCTTGAAAAAATTAACATTAAAAACTTGATTGGTTACCTGTTGCTTAGGAGAGATCCAAATTAGAAAAAACTCTCTTGATATTCTAACAAGAACAACGACCTTCGTTTTGGCTTTTGATCAGCTTTGGTACAGAACTCTTTATAACAAAAAATGTTTCCAATAAATTGAGCATTCATCATGAAGAAGAAAATTTTCAAAACAGAAAGGTAATCCATCAGCTACACTCTCTAATTAACTCTTTTTCTATAACTCACTAGACCAATGATCAGAATAGGTGCTGCACTTGGATTTATATAGGCCTGGAGGTATATTTTCATATGCTTCCTATGCAACATTTATAGTTGTAAAATGTTATCCATCAAGACATGGTATACTCAAATTTCAAGACTAACAACTAATAAATTTGTTGTTCCTATTAACTCTTCATATTTGCACAAATATTCTAAGATTGCCTACCAAAATTAGCTAGAACTTATAATCCTGCATGATTTATTTTTCAATTGTACACAGGTTTCTATCTTAAGCTTACGCAAGAGACAAGTAATTACACTTGTAAGTGTAACTTGTAAGATAAGGAAGAGATTTTATCATGCATGTATTCATTAAAAACTAAACAAGGTGAGAGGTTCATTGGATCAAAACTCGATAGCAGATTTTGCACCTCATTCATATATCACCATCATCAAAGAGTTCTCTAATAATAAAATGGGTCATGTCCCAAAAAAAAAAAAAAAAAAAAAGTAAAATTATAGATAACATAATATTGGACATATGGTGTATTTTGATAGCATATATTTTTTTTAATAAAAAAAATGATAGCAAGTATTTATTTCAAATTCTAAGCCCTCAAAGTAAAACATATTTCAAAATATTATATATTTATTGTAGGTACTCAAGAATTCTTTACCTTTGGCTTTGGCTTTTTGGCTTGATTGCCTTGCCTTGCTTTTGGCTTGAATTCTTTTGTCCCATATTGAAAAGATGTCTTCCATGTTTTAACAAAATTTTTACACCACGTTGATTAGACTAAATAATAAATTACATTTTTTATTTTAATTTGGATATGTTCAGTGATATTGCCTATTAACATTCACATTTTTCTCCCTTATTTTTGTAATTATCAAATTATAAATAGAAATAAATTTGATCATTTAAATTTTATTCCGTAATGTTTAAAATTTTAGATTGATCAACATATTATATTTCATCCTTCCATCCATAATTGATTTGATATTAAAAATTGATGACAAAATTGAGACAATTAAATATATAATAACAAACTAAAAGCCTTATAACTCAATTGATACTTTTTAATATTTTCAATTAAGACATTTAAGGTTCAAAACCCCTAACTTGAACTATTGAATTATCAAATAGACATATACACAAGAAGAAAATTGAAATGACAAAGTTTGGTTACAACCTTGGTTGCAGCCTAAAGTTACAACTTCACTCAATATATTTTTAATTGCGAATTTTGAAAATCCACCATTAAATTACATTTTCTCCTTATCTCCTCAATGCTTGTAAAATTTCTTGAAAATCAAAGATCAATAGGTATGTCATCAATCAATTGTTTAAAATGCAAGTTTTTGTAGTATAAAATTACGCATAAAAAATGTTTATGAATTATATAGTAAATAATATCTGAATGATACAAAATTTAACACATATGTTAAAAACATAAAGAACATGCAATCTAACATTTAAATTTTCAAAATATGTAGCAATCTTTTTTTTATAAGAAATTTGCACTACAACAAATTTTGTTCAAATTTACAACCTTGGTTGCAGCCTAAAGTTACAACTTCACTCAATATATTTTTAATTGCGAATTTTGAAAATCCACCATTAAATTACATTTTCTTCTTATATCCTCAATGCTTGTAAAATTTGTTGAAAATCAAAGATCAATAGATATGTCATCAGTCAATTATTTAAATTGCAAGTTTTTGTAGTATAAAATTACACATAAAAAAGGTTTATGAATTATATAGTAAATAATATCTGAATGATGCAAAGTTTAACATATATGTTAAAAATATAAAGAACATGCAATCCAACAGTTAAATTTTCAAAATATGTAACAATCTTTTTTTTTAAAGAAATTTGAACTACAACAAATTTTGTTCAAATTGAAATACAACCATTCATCATTGGAGGATCAAAAATGTAGTTGTTTGGCATTAGTTTATAAGCTCAGCTTTTAGTTGTTAGCTTTTTTGTATAGTTTTTTAAAACTTCATATTTTTCAGCATTTTCTCATTTTTTTAAGGTACAATTATACTTTAGCACATTTCAACAAAAAGCTAAAGAAGTTGTTCCCAAATAGTTTAGCCTTAAAAAACGTCATGTCGTTTATACACATTGGCTTAACTTTTTTATAAAACGACACACCGTGCTGTCTCACTCTTCCTTTAAAATGCGCTGATATATTGAAGAAACGACCGTTGCTGGGTTTTCAATTCTAAAATCTAAAATATCTCTCTCTGTGTGTGATTATTCGAGTATCGGTGGTGATTCCTATAACCACAATGGGAATCGATCCTCACTTTGAGAAATGGAAACTCGGAACCCTTCATAAAGCTCTCAAAGCATCGGAATCAGAATCGGATTCTTTCCTATCATTTCCACAAGTAATCGTAATTTGAATTCCCTTTTATATCTTTTTTCTGTGAAAAAAAAAAACCCTAGCTTTTCTCTTTTTACTTCCAGTGATGAAAAAAACAAAAGAAAATTCCCTTTCATATAATCATCTTCTTTTCTAGGCTTTTTATGCCTAGAGATTCTTAATCACATCACAATCACAATCATATGAATTTGCTTTTGCTAAGTGGAGATTTGATTAAATATAAAACAATCTTATGGCATATGTTATATTATATTTATATCAATTTGATTTTATAGTAATTAGTATGTGTTTCCAATTTTGGTAAAAAAAATTGACTTCTTTGTAATGTAACCTTATGGCTGGGTGTGCTAATTGGTAAGGTAACACATGAAGATTCACTACCAATAAGTCTAGTGACCACAATTTTGAGTGATGTTTTGTTTACTACAATCTTACAAACTGATGCAAAAAAAGTAAGTCAGGGATTCATTTATTATGTAGTTAAAGTGACAATAATAAACTAATTGACTTGAAACTCAACTAGCACCTATTGGTATTTCCAACTGAGATGTGCAGGGTTCAAATCCCCCTTCCATCAACTATTGAATTATAAAAATAATAAAATAAAATAAAAATGGCAACAATCACATTTATTACAATATCAGTTTGGAAGCTTTTTGTAGTAACTTTAGCATTTTTCAAAAAAAAATAATTTTTAAAACAATTGTTGAGGCGTGGTGCAAGTGGTGGGCCAATGTAAAACGGATGTTGCACCAATTACAATTGCCAGTTCAGAAAGTTTTTAGATTTTTTTGGTGTGTCTCTAGCATTGCTCAATCACTACTGATTGTAAAGTAAAAGAAAATCATGATGAACATGAACTTTCAGATTCTACCTTCCAAGAATCTGCTACAGCTCAATGATTTGGACCCTCAATGCTTATAAATAGAGATGCTTTTCTTCTATTCATTGTGGTGTTTGAAACGCGGTTTGCTGGTGTTACATGAGAAGCCGCTGCTATGGCATCATCAAAGGCTACCAGCTCTACCCAGGTTCCTCGGGCTTATCTTTTTGAGCTTGTGGAAGGGATGCAACTTCGGGGTAGTGATTTTTTTGTTTGTGCAGATGAGTTGTGGATGTATCTTATTTTATGTACGCTTTGGAAAAGTTAATTAAACTTGTGTTGCTTGATTTACACCAGATTAATGTGACTGGATCTTTAAGTGGACGAAATGCTAGAATTGAACTTCAACTTAAGAACTGTACAACAACTTGGATACTCCATTGGGGTTATCTTTACCGTGGAGATATGTAAAGAAGACCCAAAGACTCTTTTCTAGACAAATAGGTACACAAGTATGCACGCACACATACATGTTGTATGAAGAAGTAATACTGATATATGTGTTTATTTTCCCCCATAGAAACTGGTTCATTCCTGTGGATCATCCTTCAGGGACAACGCCTTACATGCAAGGCGCAATGCAGACACCATTTAGGAAGGTTTATCCTTCTTTCACTTTCTCTTCTCTGTGGTTAATTTGCTTATAATTGGTTGTCCTTGAGTTAGGAGCTTATTATTAACCTGTAGTTGATTTTAAGTTGCAGAATGGAGAAGTATATTTATTAATCATTGAGTTGTGGACCCTAACATACATGCTATTGAATTTGTTTTGAAAGATGGCAGTCGGGATAGATGGTTGGTTCTCTTCTCTGGGTTTTCATCTTTGCCAATTTAGGCTCCTGAGGCATGCTTGAATCATGCATTCTAGGTTGAAATTAAACCATGGGAATTTTCGGATAGAGATACCTGAGAATGATGCTACTCCTTCTATCTGGAGTAATATTTTCTTCTTGGAAAAACACTAAATCAGGAGATGTGTTATGTGACTTATGTCCCATCAAGTTTCAAATGAAAAAATCATGAATGGGTAATATTATTAAGCCTTTTTATTTTCTTCTGAAGAACTATAATTGGAAACAGAAAATTGATTAAAGCAGATGGTATGAATTTGTCCTGCCTTGCTATTATTCTGTCACATTTAGGGTGCTTTCCATATTTCTCCTGCAAGTCACAGGTACCACTAAAGTTTCTTGCAGACGTTCCTAGGTTCCTGGCTTAAAGAAGCAATAAAAATAAAATTTAAAAAAAAAAAAAAAAGTTTGATAAAAAAATTACACTCTACCTGTGGATTACATTTTGGTGTAGCGCTTGTTGACTTGAATGACTCAGATTTTCATAGCATCAGAATGAATTATAATTATTTTCTTAAATTTTGGATTAATTGTCTGCTGGTAATGTTAGTGGTGACAAAATGTGCTTGCAAGGAGTAATTGCTTATAGCCTATAATTATCTCCACTTTACAATGAAGGTGCTTATTAATTGTTAATCTATAACTTGCCTTCATTTTTATATGTTCAGAAATACCTATCCTAAAAAATTTATATATGTTCAGAAATAATTTTATTGTGATATCTAGAGTTGACTTCTACAAGCTCTTTTGAGAGAGATGCGAACTAAATGATATAGGAATGGGTATGTGGCTATCAGATGCAGATATAGATAAAATAAAAGTAACAAAGTCAATTAACAAAAATGTACGCAATTGGCAAGCCCTCTGAAAGAAAAGCATACATTGGAACACCTCAAAGTCCTTATCCACTACCAACTTGTAAGGGGAGGACAAGAGGTAAAGGCAGATGCTTTCATAAGACCAAAAAAAGAAAAATCCCCTTCAAGAGCCAAAAATGGCGCAGAAATGTAATGATTGATTCAGGAAACACCCACTGCATCAGCAATTGAACAAAGAAAAAGCTTTAAAGAGCCAAAGTGAAGTAACATAGAGTGAAGGGGTATTTGATGTCTGCCAAATAGCTCTAGTTCAAATGGCAGCTCCTCCCTTGTAAGCGTAAGGTGTTGAGTGAGGTCGTGTGTTCAATAGCTATTGGGTGTGTATAACTTGCTAATAATAAATGAAATAAATGAGTGATATGCTGTTGAAGTTCTTTGCAGTAAGCTGAACATGGTGAACTACCCCCAATACTGTTTTCATACAGGAGTATTGCAGGCGAGAGAACGTTCCAGTTCTGTCAATGGTTCTCATGTAAATGGCTTTGCTTATTTGATCCTTTGTATTCCTTCAAGGCTTTAGCTATAAGATTAGTTGCTATCATTTTTGTTAGATAGATATATGGATAGAAGTCATGAAAGTGATATAGAGATGATTGTTAAATTTTCTAGGACTTATTAAAATAAAAATAAAAATATTTGATAAATTTTCTATGGTCATAAGTTGAAATAATTTGACCTTCCAAGCATCCCTACACAATAGTGTTACGCTATAAAACCCTGCTATGCATTTTAACAGAGTTATGTGCATATTTCATGCTTAGGTGGTAGTAGTCTTACACTAGAGTGTACCCTCTGGTACTTTTTAATAAGTGTCTTTTTTGGAATTTGAAGTTTCTATTTTTAATTTGCATGCATTTAATGACTATTGTATACACGTATATCTAGTTAGATTATCTTAGAATTATTGTATTTGCTTAGGCTTTGCTATAACCCCTTCTAGAAGCTTCCAAGCTACTTATTCTTTAAAACAGAAGTTGAAGCATTTCAACTCTTTAACCTATACACTGTTAAAATTTCATATAGGTATCATAAACGTCTATAAATCTCTTCTCTACTAAATCGCTGAAGTGGAAAACTCTTTCAAGAGTTGTTTATGAGCAGAAGAGTAAAGAAATTCCATTTGTAGTCTGTTATGCTTAATATGGAAGAGATATCCACGCGTTATCAAAGTAGAATGTTGGAGCAGAACACATTGATTGCCTTAATTGCTACAATTGCTATCTTTTTGCCCTGCATGTAGTTATGGTTTTGGTTCAAAGTAGAATATAATGAATAAAATCTTGTATCTCACTTGAGTCAACATTAATGTGGTGGTTGGTTCTTACCCGCTGCTTTGATTTAGAAGACTAGTATTTGAAATGTTAGGCATGCCAGTTTATGAAATGCATCCTGTGATATGGGTATCTGAAATTTTGTAAGTTCCTGCTGTTATTGGCAATTTATTCCTGAGTTTTGAATACATTAATCTTTTCATAACACTTGATTATATTTCTGCTTAAGTTTATGTCTTAACAAGAAACATAGGGTTGAGTTTCTCAGAGACTCAGGTTCGTTCTTTAGCTGACAAATCACACTACTAATGTCTGTCTGGCAATCTCCCCTTTCAATCTTCTTCTAGTTAACATATTGTTATGGAATGTGCTAGCATTGCAATGTGATATCGGAGCCGTTTCTGATACTTTATTCCTTATTTATCTTACAGGGACAGATTTTGCGACAATGTTTGGACCTTCATCTTACAGGATGCTTTATTTAGGAGTGAGGATAGCCAAGAGAATGTTGGCAGGGTGAAAATAGTGGCATGTGATTCAAAGTTGCTCACGCAATGAAATGTCTTAGGACAGTACTCTGTTTAATAATGAAAATTTTATTGCCTCCCTATTGGTAGTAGATGGGCATATGGTGGCATGTTAGGATGGCAAATGAGCGGATTTGGCCATAAATGAATTGAGTGTATATTTACTAATTTATTTATTTATGACCCGTTTATATATAATTTAATTATTCATTATTCGTCCAACTTATTTTATTAGTAACCTACTCATTCAATCCAATAAAATCTAAATAAATAAATAACTTGTTAAAAACTTTAAAAACAAAAATTAAAAAGTTAAAAAAAATCACTTTTCCTGTACTTTTATTTTATTTTTCCTTCACAAAATTTATTTCTGAGGCAACCAAACAAATCCACAAAGAGAGAGAAGAAAAAAAAACAGACTCTGTTTTTTTTTTTCTCAGCAACGAAAGAGTGTCAAGCACACCGAAATGACCTTCGTTTCCTCTTTCCCTTCTATTCCCTCTGTTTTACTCAGCAACCAAACAGACCATCAGAGAAAGAAAGAGAAAAAGTTAAAGTTGTCTAACTTCAAAAAAAAAAAAAAAAAAGTTCAAAAATCACTTTTTCCTTCTCTTTCCTTTCATTTTCTCTGCAACAAAACACCCATCAGATAAAAAAATCATTTTTTTTCCTTTCATTTCTCAGCAACCAAACAAAGTGTTAGAGAGAGAGAGATACGGACAGGGAAAATGAAAGTCTCGGAGAACGTTATGCTTCCCCGACGCAACGCCGGATTGAGAGCCATATCGCCTTCTCGCCGATCGTGGATCGGGTTGGGTACGAGAATCCCTAGCTTCAAAACGTCGTCGCGTTTCTTGAGATTGAGCCGGCGATCGATCTCGTTCTCGACTAGCAAGCCATGGCAGTCCCAGCCGAAGCGGCGAGTGACGTGGAAGCCGTTCATGGACTGGTACCAGGTGACGATGTCCTTGATGGTGCCGGCGAGGATGTGGCCGTAGTGAGGGAATCCTGTGGCGAACGGCAGACCGTCGTAGAAAACGTACTCCGGCGTGTCTTTGGTCCGGCCGAGCTGAGTCTCAAAGGCCTTGATCTCTGTCCAGAGGCGGAGGATTTCCTCCTCGTGATTAGGGAAGGAAAATGTGGAAAATGTTGAAGAGTAGGTGGTAAAGTGTGTTTTGACTTTTGAGTCTTGTTTGGTTACTGAGAAAATCAGAGGGAAAGTCTTTAGGTAGACTGAGACTGAGAGTGACTTGTATTGTTTATTTAAGTTTTATATTTTAGAAGGGTTTAATGGATTTTTGCGAGTTTATTTAAATTTAAATTTTAGATGAATTTAGTAGTTATTAGTAGATTTACCTATTTAAATTCATCTAATTAAATAACTAAATAAGTTTTATTTATTTAATTTAAATATTTAAATAGGTTGAGTTAAGACTTACTTAAATAAAGTGGATAATAGGCAATTTATAGATATAAATAAAAATTGTCACTAAAAAGTTAGAGTTTGTATTATTACCTGCAGGAACCGGTAACAGTGGGAGATTGAATATAAATTGTAAAGCCATCACCCTTGAGATTTATAGTTATTTGATGTTACATGGATTATGTTGCAAATTTATTGAATGAATCTTTGTATTTTTTTTTTTTTTTGTGGTAAAGTAAATTAGTTTATTACTTGGAAAACAAAACAAAAAAACATGAAAGCTGCAGCAAACGTGGGAGTTGAGAGATACCATTGATGAGTTAGCCAAAGTCCTAACACAAGATTATTGAATAAATAATTAAATAAGAGAGCTTTTATTTAAAAACTTGACTCTTGAATTATAACACTTCAACTTGTGAAAAGCCTAATGTGGCTCCACGTATGACACAAGTACAAGACTCACTAACACCACACGGCAAAGCTACTCTAGCACACTTAACTTTTACAAGACCACACCAACTCTCTAGACACTTATGTACTGACACTACACAATAGCTCTTTCTTATTTCTACTTCACACTTTACAAGTCTCAAAAAAAAAAAAAAAAAAAAAAGTAAAATTATAGATAACATAATATTGGACATATGGTGTATTTTGATAGCATATATTTTTTTTAATAAAAAAAATGATAGCAAGTATTTATTTCAAATTCTAAGCCCTCAAAGTAAAACATATTTCAAAATATTATATATTTATTGTAGGTACTCAAGAATTCTTTACCTTTGGCTTTGGCTTTTTTGGCTTGATTGCCTTGCCTTGCTTTTGGCTTGAATTCTTTTGTCCCATATTGAAAAGATGTCTTCCATGTTTTAACAAAATTTTTACACCACGTTGATTAGACTAAATAATAAATTACATTTTTTATTTTAATTTGGATATGTTCAGTGATATTGCCTATTAACATTCACATTTTTCTCCCTTATTTTTGTAATTATCAAATTATAAATAGAAATAAATTTGATCATTTAAATTTTATTCCGTAATGTTTAAAATTTTAGATTGATCAACATATTATATTTCATCCTTCCATCCATAATTGATTTGATATTAAAAATTGATGACAAAATTGAGACAATTAAATATATAATAACAAACTAAAAGCCTTATAACTCAATTGATACTTTTTAATATTTTCAATTAAGACATTTAAGGTTCAAAACCCCTAACTTGAACTATTGAATTATCAAATAGACATATACACAAGAAGAAAATTGAAATGACAAAGTTTGGTTACAACCTTGGTTGCAGCCTAAAGTTACAACTTCACTCAATATATTTTTAATTGCGAATTTTGAAAATCCACCATTAAATTACATTTTCTCCTTATCTCCTCAATGCTTGTAAAATTTCTTGAAAATCAAAGATCAATAGGTATGTCATCAATCAATTGTTTAAAATGCAAGTTTTTGTAATATAAAATTACGCATAAAAAATGTTTATGAATTATATAGTAAATAATATCTGAATGATACAAAATTTAACACATATGTTAAAAACATAAAGAACATGCAATCTAACATTTAAATTTTCAAAATATGTAGCAATCTTTTTTTTTATAAGAAATTTGCACTACAACAAATTTTGTTCAAATTTACAACCTTGGTTGCAGCCTAAAGTTACAACTTCACTCAATATATTTTTAATTGCGAATTTTGAAAATCCACCATTAAATTACATTTTCTTCTTATATCCTCAATGCTTGTAAAATTTGTTGAAAATCAAAGATCAATAGATATGTCATCAGTCAATTATTTAAATTGCAAGTTTTTGTAGTATAAAATTACACATAAAAAAGGTTTATGAATTATATAGTAAATAATATCTGAATGATGCAAAGTTTAACATATATGTTAAAAATATAAAGAACATGCAATCCAACAGTTAAATTTTCAAAATATGTAACAATCTTTTTTTTTAAAGAAATTTGAACTACAACAAATTTTGTTCAAATTGAAATACAACCATTCATCATTGGAGGATCAAAAATGTAGTTGTTTGGCATTAGTTTATAAGCTCAGCTTTTAGTTGTTAGCTTTTTTGTATAGTTTTTTAAAACTTCATATTTTTCAGCATTTTCTCATTTTTTTAAGGTACAATTATACTTTAGCACATTTCAACAAAAAGCTAAAGAAGTTGTTCCCAAATAGTTTAGCCTTAAAAAACGTCATGTCGTTTATACACATTGGCTTAACTTTTTTATAAAACGACACACCGTGCTGTCTCACTCTTCCTTTAAAATGCGCTGATATATTGAAGAAACGACCGTTGCTGGGTTTTCAATTCTAAAATCTAAAATATCTCTCTCTGTGTGTGATTATTCGAGTATCGGTGGTGATTCCTATAACCACAATGGGAATCGATCCTCACTTTGAGAAATGGAAACTCGGAACCCTTCATAAAGCTCTCAAAGCATCGGAATCAGAATCGGATTCTTTCCTATCATTTCCACAAGTAATCGTAATTTGAATTCCCTTTTATATCTTTTTTCTGTGAAAAAAAAAAACCCTAGCTTTTCTCTTTTTACTTCCAGTGATGAAAAAAACAAAAGAAAATTCCCTTTCATATAATCATCTTCTTTTCTAGGCTTTTTATGCCTAGAGATTCTTAATCACATCACAATCACAATCATATGAATTTGCTTTTGCTAAGTGGAGATTTGATTAAATATAAAACAATCTTATGGCATATGTTATATTATATTTATATCAATTTGATTTTATAGTAATTAGTATGTGTTTCCAATTTTGGTAAAAAAAAATTGACTTCTTTGTAATGTAACCTTATGGCTGGGTGTGCTAATTGGTAAGGTAACACATGAAGATTCACTACCAATAAGTCTAGTGACCACAATTTTTGAGTGATGTTTTGTTTACTACAATCTTACAAACTGATGCAAAAAAAGTAAGTCAGGGATTCATTTATTATGTAGTTAAAGTGACAATAATAAACTAATTGACTTGAAACTCAACTAGCACCTATTGGTATTTCCAACTGAGATGTGCAGGGTTCAAATCCCCCTTCCATCAACTATTGAATTATAAAAATAATAAAATAAAATAAAAATGGCAACAATCACATTTATTACAATATCAGTTTGGAAGCTTTTTGTAGTAACTTTAGCATTTTTCAAAAAAAAATAATTTTTAAAACAATTGTTGAGGCGTGGTGCAAGTGGTGGGCCAATGTAAAACGGATGTTGCACCAATTACAATTGCCAGTTCAGAAAGTTTTTAGATTTTTTTGGTGTGTCTCTAGCATTGCTCAATCACTACTGATTGTAAAGTAAAAGAAAATCATGATGAACATGAACTTTCAGATTCTACCTTCCAAGAATCTGCTACAGCTCAATGATTTGGACCCTCAATGCTTATAAATAGAGATGCTTTTCTTCTATTCATTGTGGTGTTTGAAACGCGGTTTGCTGGTGTTACATGAGAAGCCGCTGCTATGGCATCATCAAAGGCTACCAGCTCTACCCAGGTTCCTCGGGCTTATCTTTTTGAGCTTGTGGAAGGGATGCAACTTCGGGGTAGTGATTTTTTTGTTTGTGCAGATGAGTTGTGGATGTATCTTATTTTATGTACGCTTTGGAAAAGTTAATTAAACTTGTGTTGCTTGATTTACACCAGATTAATGTGACTGGATCTTTAAGTGGACGAAATGCTAGAATTGAACTTCAACTTAAGAACTGTACAACAACTTGGATACTCCATTGGGGTTATCTTTACCGTGGAGATATGTAAAGAAGACCCAAAGACTCTTTTCTAGACAAATAGGTACACAAGTATGCACGCACACATACATGTTGTATGAAGAAGTAATACTGATATATGTGTTTATTTTCCCCCATAGAAACTGGTTCATTCCTGTGGATCATCCTTCAGGGACAACGCCTTACATGCAAGGCGCAATGCAGACACCATTTAGGAAGGTTTATCCTTCTTTCACTTTCTCTTCTCTGTGGTTAATTTGCTTATAATTGGTTGTCCTTGAGTTAGGAGCTTATTATTAACCTGTAGTTGATTTTAAGTTGCAGAATGGAGAAGTATATTTATTAATCATTGAGTTGTGGGACCCTAACATACATGCTATTGAATTTGTTTTGAAAGATGGCAGTCGGGATAGATGGTTGGTTCTCTTCTCTGGGTTTTCATCTTTGCCAATTTAGGCTCCTGAGGCATGCTTGAATCATGCATTCTAGGTTGAAATTAAACCATGGGAATTTTCGGATAGAGATACCTGAGAATGATGCTACTCCTTCTATCTGGAGTAATATTTTCTTCTTGGAAAAACACTAAATCAGGAGATGTGTTATGTGACTTATGTCCCATCAAGTTTCAAATGAAAAAATCATGAATGGGTAATATTATTAAGCCTTTTTATTTTCTTCTGAAGAACTATAATTGGAAACAGAAAATTGATTAAAGCAGATGGTATGAATTTGTCCTGCCTTGCTATTATTCTGTCACATTTAGGGTGCTTTCCATATTTCTCCTGCAAGTCACAGGTACCACTAAAGTTTCTTGCAGACGTTCCTAGGTTCCTGGCTTAAAGAAGCAATAAAAATAAAATTTAAAAAAAAAAAAAAAAAGTTTGATAAAAAAATTACACTCTACCTGTGGATTACATTTTGGTGTAGCGCTTGTTGACTTGAATGACTCAGATTTTCATAGCATCAGAATGAATTATAATTATTTTCTTAAATTTTGGATTAATTGTCTGCTGGTAATGTTAGTGGTGACAAAATGTGCTTGCAAGGAGTAATTGCTTATAGCCTATAATTATCTCCACTTTACAATGAAGGTGCTTATTAATTGTTAATCTATAACTTGCCTTCATTTTTATATGTTCAGAAATACCTATCCTAAAAAATTTATATATGTTCAGAAATAATTTTATTGTGATATCTAGAGTTGACTTCTACAAGCTCTTTTGAGAGAGATGCGAACTAAATGATATAGGAATGGGTATGTGGCTATCAGATGCAGATATAGATAAAATAAAAGTAACAAAGTCAATTAACAAAAATGTACGCAATTGGCAAGCCCTCTGAAAGAAAAGCATACATTGGAACACCTCAAAGTCCTTATCCACTACCAACTTGTAAGGGGAGGACAAGAGGTAAAGGCAGATGCTTTCATAAGACCAAAAAAAAGAAAAATCCCCTTCAAGAGCCAAAAATGGCGCAGAAATGTAATGATTGATTCAGGAAACACCCACTGCATCAGCAATTGAACAAAGAAAAAGCTTTAAAGAGCCAAAGTGAAGTAACATAGAGTGAAGGGGTATTTGATGTCTGCCAAATAGCTCTAGTTCAAATGGCAGCTCCTCCCTTGTAAGCGTAAGGTGTTGAGTGAGGTCGTGTGTTCAATAGCTATTGGGTGTGTATAACTTGCTAATAATAAATGAAATAAATGAGTGATATGCTGTTGAAGTTCTTTGCAGTAAGCTGAACATGGTGAACTACCCCCAATACTGTTTTCATACAGGAGTATTGCAGGCGAGAGAACGTTCCAGTTCTGTCAATGGTTCTCATGTAAATGGCTTTGCTTATTTGATCCTTTGTATTCCTTCAAGGCTTTAGCTATAAGATTAGTTGCTATCATTTTTGTTAGATAGATATATGGATAGAAGTCATGAAAGTGATATAGAGATGATTGTTAAATTTTCTAGGACTTATTAAAATAAAAATAAAAATATTTGATAAATTTTCTATGGTCATAAGTTGAAATAATTTGACCTTCCAAGCATCCCTACACAATAGTGTTACGCTATAAAACCCTGCTATGCATTTTAACAGAGTTATGTGCATATTTCATGCTTAGGTGGTAGTAGTCTTACACTAGAGTGTACCCTCTGGTACTTTTTAATAAGTGTCTTTTTTGGAATTTGAAGTTTCTATTTTTAATTTGCATGCATTTAATGACTATTGTATACACGTATATCTAGTTAGATTATCTTAGAATTATTGTATTTGCTTAGGCTTTGCTATAACCCCTTCTAGAAGCTTCCAAGCTACTTATTCTTTAAAACAGAAGTTGAAGCATTTCAACTCTTTAACCTATACACTGTTAAAATTTCATATAGGTATCATAAACGTCTATAAATCTCTTCTCTACTAAATCGCTGAAGTGGAAAACTCTTTCAAGAGTTGTTTATGAGCAGAAGAGTAAAGAAATTCCATTTGTAGTCTGTTATGCTTAATATGGAAGAGATATCCACGCGTTATCAAAGTAGAATGTTGGAGCAGAACACATTGATTGCCTTAATTGCTACAATTGCTATCTTTTTGCCCTGCATGTAGTTATGGTTTTGGTTCAAAGTAGAATATAATGAATAAAATCTTGTATCTCACTTGAGTCAACATTAATGTGGTGGTTGGTTCTTACCCGCTGCTTTGATTTAGAAGACTAGTATTTGAAATGTTAGGCATGCCAGTTTATGAAATGCATCCTGTGATATGGGTATCTGAAATTTTGTAAGTTCCTGCTGTTATTGGCAATTTATTCCTGAGTTTTGAATACATTAATCTTTTCATAACACTTGATTATATTTCTGCTTAAGTTTATGTCTTAACAAGAAACATAGGGTTGAGTTTCTCAGAGATTCAGGTTCGTTCTTTAGCTGACAAATCACACTACTAATGTCTGTCTGGCAATCTCCCCTTTCAATCTTCTTCTAGTTAACATATTGTTATGGAATGTGCTAGCATTGCAATGTGATATCGGAGCCGTTTCTGATACTTTATTCCTTATTTATCTTACAGGGACAGATTTTGCGACAATGTTTGGACCTTCATCTTACAGGATGCTTTATTTAGGAGTGAGGATAGCCAAAAGAATGTTGGCAGGGTGAAAATAGTGGCATGTGATTCAAAGTTGCTCACGCAATCAAATGTCTGAGGACAGTGGTCTGTTTAATAATGAAAATTTTATTGCCCCCTATTGGCAGTAGATGGGCATATGGTGGCAAGTAAAGGTGGCAAATGGACGGGTTTAATCATAAATGAATTGAGTATATATTTACTAATTTATTTAGTTATGACTCGTTTATATATAATTTAATTACTTATTATTTGTCCAACTTATTTTATTAGTAACGCATCCATCCAACCCAATAAAATCTAAATAAATAAATATCTTGTTAAAAACTTTAAAAACAAAAATTAAAAAGTTAAAAAAAATCACTTTTCCTGTACTTTTATTTTATTTTTCCTTCACAAAATTTATTTCTCCGCAACCAAACAAAGCCACAAAGAGAGAGAAGAAAAAAAAACAGACTCTTTCTCAGCAACGAAAGAGTGTCAAGCACACCGAAATGACCTTCGTTTCCTCTTTCCCTTCTATTCCCTCTGTTTTACTCAGCAACCAAACAGACCATCAGAGAAAGAAAGAGAAAAAGTTAAAGTTGTCTAACTTTAAAAAAAAAAAAGGTTCAAAAATCACTTTTTCCTTCTCTTTCCTTTCATTTTCTCTGCAACAAAACACCCATCAGATAAAAAAATCATTTTTTTTCCTTTCATTTCTCAGCAACCAAACAAAGTGTTAGAGAGAGAGAGATACGGACAGGGAAAATGAAAGTCTCGGAGAACGTTATGCTTCCCCGACGCAACGCCGGGATTGAGAGCCATATCGCCTTCTCGCCGATCGTGGATCGGGTTGGGTACGAGAATCCCTAGCTTCAAAACGTCGTCGCGTTTCTTGAGATTGAGCCGGCGATCGATCTCGTTCTCGACTAGCAAGCCATGGCAGTCCCAGCCGAAGCGGCGAGTGACGTGGAAGCCGTTCATGGACTGGTACCAGGTGACGATGTCCTTGATGGTGCCGGCGAGGATGTGGCCGTAGTGAGGGAATCCTGTGGCGAACGGCAGACCGTCGTAGAAAACGTACTCCGGCGTGTCTTTGGTCCGGCCGAGCTGAGTCTCAAAGGCCTTGATCTCTGTCCAGAGGCGGAGGATTTCCTCCTCGTGATTAGGGAAGGAAAATGTGGAAAATGTTGAAGAGTAGGTGGTAAAGTGTGTTTTGACTTTTGAGTCTTGTTTGGTTACTGAGAAAATCAGAGGGAAAGTCTTTAGGTAGACTGAGACTGAGAGTGACTTGTATTGTTTATTTAAGTTTTATATTTTAGAAGGGTTTAATGGATTTTTGCGAGTTTATTTAAATTTAAATTTTAGATGAATTTAGTAGTTATTAGTAGATTTACCTATTTAAATTCATCTAATTAAATAACTAAATAAGTTTTATTTATTTAATTTAAATATTTAAATAGGTTGAGTTAAGACTTACTTAAATAAAGTGGATAATAGGCAATTTATAGATATAAATAAAAATTGTCACTAAAAAGTTAGAGTTTGTATTATTACCTGCAGGAACCGGTAACAGTGGGAGATTGAATATAAATTGTAAAGCCATCACCCTTGAGATTTATAGTTATTTGATGTTACATGGATTATGTTGCAAATTTATTGAATGAATCTTTGTATTTTTTTTTTTTTTTTGTGGTAAAGTAAATTAGTTTATTACTTGGAAAACAAAACAAAAAAACATGAAAGCTGCAGCAAACGTGGGAGTTGAGAGATACCATTGATGAGTTAGCCAAAGTCCTAACACAAGATTATTGAATAAATAATTAAATAAGAGAGCTTTTATTTAAAAACTTGACTCTTGAATTATAACACTTCAACTTGTGAAAAGCCTAATGTGGCTCCACGTATGACACAAGTACAAGACTCACTAACACCACACGGCAAAGCTACTCTAGCACACTTAACTTTTACAAGACCACACCAACTCTCTAGACACTTATGTACTGACACTACACAATAGCTCTTTCTTATTTCTACTTCACACTTTACAAGTCTCTCACTAGTTTCTTACACACTAGTCTCACGTCTCACACACACTACTTCACATACCACATCTATTTATGCTAGGTGTATGTTGGTTAGGAAACCAACTTGAAGCTTCTAGCTTTTTCTTTTTAAATACTTTATTTACTAAGCTTCTAGACTATTCTATAAACATGTGGTTAAGTTTTACTTCTAGATAGAAGTCTCTAAAGAACTAAAGAGAGACATCTCATAGAGAAACCCGGAATGCAAGAGAATGTTCTAGAGAATGTTCTAGACATTCTAAGAGTTTGTAGAAGTTTCTAGAAGTCTCTAAAGATAAGAGAGTTAGTATTGATTTCTAACAACTATGATACTCAAGACAGCACAAACCAAGTAGCTGACTCTTGAGTCTTGGCATTCCAACCAAAAGATGACACTATTAAAACTTCTTGTAAATGTTTTTTCCGCACACTTTTATTCTTTTAATTAAAATTAAATTCTTGGGGGAATTGCATTTCGGGTATTTTTTAGTTCTAATGGGATATAGAGTTGTCGTTTCATCAGAGAATTCTGAGTTGAGTCCAAATTTAAACTCTATATTTGAGTGGAGCCAAATCAAGTCACGGACTCCTCAAACCCAATTTGATTTAACGAGCTGCAAAATAAGATCGATTTTGGTTTTTCTTTGTGAATCTTGAAGGAGTTTCTAACTGTCAAAAACTTTGAGCAATTTTAAGTTCTATAAACAAGAGCGAAAGAAAATTTTTAAATAGAATAGCGTTGTGCTTATATCGGCTCGAAGCAGTTACAAATCTCAAAAATGAAATTGACATAACTATTCATTTCGGGGGGACCATATGTTTTCTGAAAATTGGTTTATATTCAACATATATGTGACTCACATAATGTGAGTAATTAGTTCTCAAAATATGAATATATTATATCTTTTTGTCAATTGCGATAATGTCTGCAGTCTGCACAATTTGAACCACATGAAATATGCTACTTAATTTAGTTAAACCCATGCAAGGTTAATATAATTATTATGTCCCAAAATGAAAGTCACAACAGATTACAAGAAAGTCTCAAACTTTTATTAATATTTCAATTATTTTTCCAAGCAAAGGGAATTACTCTTGTAATGAATATATTTCTCCATGTTGCTTGCACTCACAGTACATCTTACCTCCTGCCACATTCAAGAAAAGCACAACCTTCAGTTGATGAAAGAATAAAAAATAAAATCAATATCTAAGTAGAATTATAACTAACATTTTTACCAGATGAATTGAAAACTATTCTTGAAAAAAATTAACATTAAAAACTTGATTGGTTACCTGTTGCTTAGGAGAGATCCAAATTAGAAAAAACTCTCTTGATATTCTAACAAGAACAACGACATTCATTTTAGCTTTTGATCAGCTTTGGTACAGAACTCTTTATAACCAAAAATGTTTCCAATAAATTGAGCATTCATAATGAAGAAGAAAATTTTCAAAACAGAAAGGAACTCCATCACCTACACTCTCTAATTAACTCTTTCTCTATGACTCACTAGACCAATGATCAGAATAGGTGCTGCACTTGGATTTATATAGGCCTGGAGGTATATTTTCAAATGCTTCCTATGCAACATTTTTAGTTGTAAAATGTTATCCATCAAGACATGGTATACTCAAAATTTCAAGACTAGCAACTAATAAATTTATTGTTCCTATCAACTCTTCGTATTTGCAAAAATATTCTAAGATTGCCTGCCAAAATTAGCTAGAACTTATAATCCTGCATGATTTATTTTTCAATTGTACACCGAGGTTTCCATCTTAAGCTTATGCAAGAGACAAGTAATTACTCTTGTAAGTGTAACTTGTAAGATAAGGAAGAGATTTTATCGTGCATGTATTCATAAAAAACTAAAAAAAGTGTGAGGTTCATTGGACCAAAACTCAAAAGCAGATTTTGCACTTGCACCTCATTCATATAGCACCATCATCAAAGAGTTCTCTAATAATAAAATGGGTCATGTCCAACAAAAAAAAACAAAAAAAACAAAAAAAAACAAAAAAACAAAGCAAAACAAAATTATAGATAACATAATATTGGACATATGGTATATTTTGATAGCATTTTTTTTAATAAAAAATTGATAGCACATATTTATTTCAAATTTTAAGCCCCCAAAGTAAAAACATATTTCAAAATATTATATATTTATATAATAGAATTTGAATCACTTGAATCCATTTCTACATATTGGTCATTGCATTTTTGGCCTTATAGTTTATAAAGAATTGTTATCTTTCTTGGTCAAGCAAAATCTAGATGGTACGTCGTTCATGTTTTTTTTTTTTTTTTTGGGAGAAAGACATTAATGTTTTGTTGAAAGTTGAAAAGTGTCATGGGAGGAAAATGTAGAAAAAAACGCATAGTCTATATATCTTATCATATACTATATAATAAAAGTTTGGCTTAAAAACCATAGTTGTGCCACGTGACTTTACCAAATTGTAGAAATTTTGTTAGATTTTTAAATATATATATATATATATTTGTTCTTATCTTCTTCTCCTATAATTTCTAAGTTGATGAAAATTTCAATTTGAATACAATCCAAATTATTCATCTAATCCTTTTATTATTAATTTATCTATAATTTCTAAGTGATTTATTTAATTAACAATAAGAGACCTACTTCATTTACGATTTATGAGTTCTAGCGTTCCAGGGGATTAGAATTTTGGTTTCACACTGATTGTTCATATCAGCATTAATTTAAAAAAAAAAAAAAAAAAAATTTCTTAATTAAATCGTGCATCACACAAGTATAATACTAATCTATATATATATATATATATATATATACACATATAACCTAAGTCTTTGAACCTCTCACAATTTTTCACGTCAGTACAATATTTAAATAAAATTATAAAATTTTATAAATTTTTATAAATTATTTTTTTAAAATAAACTTAACAATGAGTAAAATTCTATTTCTCTAACAAATCCAATTTAAACTCAAACTCAAATGTTAGTAATTTATCTCCAAATTTGCAAGATTTCATTTAAGAATTAATTTATTTTCTTAAAATTTACAAACCGATTTCTTTTTAAATTAAGGAGAAAACACCAAATTGTAAACACTCAATAGTTCTCAAACTATTTGTAGCCGCCTCTTTTCTTTTTGAAACCCTATGTTGTTTTATTTTTTTTTCTTTCAAGGAGATTGCCTCTATGTCATAATAGCACCATAGGAACCTATAGAGAACATCTCATGGGCAGACACGTCACCAAAGATGCTAAGAAGCCTAAGATGGTTACAACAGGTTTGGGTTAATGTAGTTCTCTTCACGTAAAGCGATAAACTAACATAACAAACAGGTTTGCAGCAAACTCTTTTTTTATTTATTTTATTTAGACCCATTAAAATTTAAAACTTATTGCTTCCTTATTGCTTCATGGGTTTATGTACTTTTTTTTTCTTTTTCTTATATTTCTCTTTTGAATAGTCATATTTTTTTTTTAATTGCTTCAATAAATTATTCTTTAATTATATATCTTTTTTGGCATTTTAGAAGTTTTAACATCTGAATTTATGTTAATTTTTGCAGTATTTGAACATGTCTAGCAAATTTCAATAATTATATCATGCATTATTCTTTTGAAGGTAATAAAAAAAAATTTATTTCTCTATTGTGTAATCATATACATTTTGTTTTGTTTCAAAAATTTATAGAAAGTAAATATTATGATTCTTTAATATTTTTTGGTCTTTCATAAGTTTTAACATTTGAATTATTTTTTTGATGGTAGCACATCTTTTTCTTATATTTCTCTATTGTGTAATCACACACACACACACACACACACACACATATATTTTCTATAATTTATAGGCTCTAAATCTTTTTATTCCTTTCAATGGTTATAGCCATAGATTATTCACAAATAGATAGGTCCCCGTGCATAACACGGGTTAGTAACTAGTATATATAAAACCAAAGCCTCTGACCTCTCCACAATTTTCCACAACATTATTTAAATAATAATAAAAAACAAAAATAAAAAAATCAGTTAAAAAAATACATAACCTACTAAAACACTACTAATCACGCGTTTAAACCATTTCTATCTTTGCAACTCTGTTACCTATCCTACTAAAACACTACTAATCCTATTAAAAAGTGAAAACAACACCTAAACCCTGTTATTTACTTTTGATATTGAGTTAAAGTTGTAACGCCTACAGTTCCTTCTCCCTCCCGTATTTGTGTTAATCCTTCCTTGCAACAACGAAGGTACTATTCTTAATTTTTTTTTTTTCTTCCATTCAGTTTTGTTTAGATTTAATCTTCCTGATTAATTTCTGCTTTCTTTTTGCCTTTCTCTTCCATTTTTTCCTCCGTTTGCAGCATGTAGTACTTTTGTTCTAGAGATTGGGCCTCCTGCCAAAAATAAATTGAATCAAGGTTAAAGGTATGCTAATTTACAATTAAAATTTTCCAATTTATTGGGTTTGGATTGTTGATTTTTGTTTTTTGGTTAGAATTTTTTCCTACTTGGCAAATATTTTTGTTAGATTTTTTTTTTTTCCACTTGCCCCTGAAATAAATTTCTTAATTTTTTTTAGTATAGGGTTAATTGTTTGTCTATGTACATCTAATTTCTAAATATTATAGTGTTGTTTGGGAATTTGGTTTAGGATCATCTTTTTTTTTTTAACCAAGAAAACAAACACATCTTCGATATTGTTCTCTCGCTGCCACAATACCAGTGGCTCCACTATTGCTATAGCTATTTTCACCGAGAGTAACCAATCTTTTTGTTATATTTCTCTATTGTGAAGTCATATATTCTTTTGTTTTGTTTCAATAATTTCTAGGCTTTGAATCATCTAATTTATCGTTATTATTTTTGGACTTTTGAAAATTTTAACATTTGATTCTTTGATTTCTCACCTTTTTTTTTTTTTTTTTTTGTGCAAGATCTAAAATTGTCTAACAGATTTCAACAACTATATCCACAAATTATTCTTTTGAAGGTAACTCATCTTTCTCTATATTTCTTTGTTGTGTAATCACATAGACATATATCTGTTTTGTTTTGTTTCAATAATTTTTAGGCTCAGTAAGGGGTGTTTGGTTTGTGTTTTCAAACAGCCATTTTCAGTTTTTAAATAACATTATACGTATTTTTACACATTTTTTCACTCACACTTATTTCCACAAATGTTTTCAAACAAAAATTTTCGGTTTTTAAATACATGTATCAAACGGGTTAGATTCTTTAATTTTTTTGGCTTTTTGAAAATTTTAGGGGTTGTTTGTTAGACTTGTTTAAACACATGTTTTCTATTTTTAAACAACATTACATGTATTTTCACATACTTTTTCATCCACACATATTTCCAAAAAAAATGAAAACTGTTGTTTAAACACACGTTCAAATGAGCCCTAAACATTTGAATTTTTGGGTTCATTTTTTGCTATAACTAAATTTGTCAACTATATAGCCATGGATTAGTCTTTTGACGGTAGCCACATATTTCTTTGTTGTGTGATCAAATATTTTTATTATGCTTTGATAATTTCAGCTTTGAATCCTATACATGATACATTATACATTTATGCAAAATTTTCTCATGCATTGCATGGGTTAGCAACTAGTTTAACTCAAAATGGAGTCATTTGGTGAAAAAAAAAAAAAAAAAAAAAAAAAAAAATAAGGGACATGTGAGGGTGCAGTCGTCAGCTTTGTTGGATCTTATAGAGAAATCCATGGGAGGAGATATTGTGGTCTCACGGCAAAGTTATCATGTTGGGAACTATGAAATTGCGGTTAGTTTTCTCACGACACGAATTTGTTTTATGTTAAAAAGAACAAATGCTGTGATGGAAACTCCATGTCCTTATATCATATCAAATGTTACCACATTTTTATAAGTGGATTATGTTAGTTATGTCATGATTTATATCCAATTCGTTCAATCAATTTTGTTGAGAAATATTTGCTTTGGCCAATATTGATTCTAGATTCTAGATTCTTTAGTCCAATGACCATTGGATTAGGTATTGATGGCTGTTGATTAGACTAAATGATATTGCTAACATTATAATAGAGCAATCTTTCTTAGTCAATGTGTTGTTGAAAGGTCAACCACTGAGCTTCTGAACTAACTTAGCAGAGAAATTAAACCATCATGAAGAATATCTGATATTATTGGATTGAAATGGTTAATTTCCTAATATACTAGATTGCAGTTTCACCTGTTTTGCTGGAATACAGTCCATTAAATATTTATATAAGCCAGTTCAACAATCGCTATGACTTTTGAAAAAGAAATTTTTCTTTGACTTGTCAATTCATGAGCATATACAGGTCCTTCTAAAAGTTGTTTGGGGTGACTATCACATTTTGGTTGCTACAAACATGAAAGGTTCTGCAGTGCTTCACTGGGGCGTATCAAAGTTGTCCCCTGAGGAATGGTTGGTGAGTTTGTCTCCCAAGTTAGTAATATATGAATAATGAGTCAATAAAATTGCAAGGACATGAAAACTATTCAACACAGTCTATGTATGAAGGTTACTTCATCTCACAGTGTGCTTCTCTTACTGATTGCAGGCCCCCCACAAGATATGTTACCTGAAAAATCAAAGATGGTTTCTGGAGCATGTCAAACTTATTTTACAGAGACATCAACTGGAAAAGGATTCTTTCAGGTCATCTATGCCAAGGAATTTTGCATGAATTTACTTTGCGTAGTTTCTGTCACTTGTGTTTAAATTAATTAACACTAGTAGAACTAATAAAATAGAACATGCTAATTAAGGATGTAACGTGTATAATTTTTGGATAGGATAGAATGGCAGAGAATGATACATGTGACCAACCTCAAAATTTTGGACAAAGGCTTGTCTGTGTTGTTGTTCTTTAAGTTAATGCATTGTACTGACCAACTCTTTTGTCTTCCCCACCTTTCCCTTAAAAAAAAAAAAAAAAAAGGTTGTGGATGTTAATTTGCAGAAAAGGACTTTTGTGGGTATCCAATTTGTGATATGGACTGGTGGATCTTGGATCAAAAATAATGGGAAAAATTTCTTTGTCAGCCTGAAACCAATGAAAGCTAGTGGGAAGGTAATTCTCTTTTTTTCTAGGGATTACTTATTCTTTTCTCTCACTATTATTATTATATGCCATGGGGGAATGGGTTTATACATGGAATCAACTTATGCAGCTTAGGAAACTAGAATTTTGAAAATCATGCCTAGTAAATATAGGACTATCGTGTACTGAATGAATACTGATAATATCAAAAGCTTGTCTTCATTTGAGGTTTCTGTTATGGCCGAATTTCTTGCACTTGTTTAGACCAGATCTCACTTTTTGTTATATGACCCCCGACCCCCCTAAAAAAAAAAACAATGCATGGTATTCACACGCTACAAACCACTGGTTGATGTATTAAGATTGATTACCAACCTTCTACAAGCTCATTAAAAGTAAATGAGCACAGAAGTGAGAAAAATAAATTTATCTTCCTTGGTGCCCTTGGCTTTAGGAGTATATCTCTAGCCAATTTACTGAGCAATGAAGCTATATTTTGAAATTATCAATTTAGGAGGATTGAAGGATTGGTATATATATATATATATATAAGATCTTTTCTTTTGACATATGAGTAAACAAATATTTTCCTCAGTAATTGGTCTGTTTCTTTCCCTTTTGGATATTTTAGAGGTGGCATGGCATTTAAAAAAATCTAGCTATGGCTGGAGCTGCTCATTATTTGTCATGCTGATCTAATTTCATATGTTAAGGTTCCTTTGTTTCATTGTTAAATACTATTTTATCTGCCAAACATTGTTGTGGAACTCTAAATTTTGCAGTCTTTTATTGTAGAATAGTTTGTGTTTGTTTCAGAGTTTGTCTTTGAGACTGAATTTCCTTAAATGCAGATTGATGGGGATGGTAATGGAATTGTCAGATGGTTACTCGATGAAATATCTAGAAGAGAAAAAGAGGCTGAGAGGTCATTGATGCACAGGTTAAGATATGAACCTAAGGTCTTACAATGAATATGAATATATTTATTTGCACATGTATACTGATGGTTATTGTTAGAATTATGGTTAAGTAATTAAATTCATCATTTTCTAACAGCATAAGTTTTTAGGACAATCGATAATTTATCATGGTATCAGAGCAAAAGATCCTAAGTTCATTCCTTGCCTCCACTCTACCTCCTATTTAAAATGTTAAAAATCCCACTTGTTGGAGCCCACTTATTAAGAGGGACTTTGGACCCACATGTGAAGGGGAGTGTTAAAATTATGATTAAATGATTAAATTCATCATTTCTTAATAACTTAAACTTTTGGGACAATTGGTAATTTATTTGTTATTTTATTGAACTATTTCTTAGCTTCCCCTTTGTTCTTCCACCTATGTGGCATGGAATGTGTAATATGACAATTGTTATGACAGTGCAATAAAGCAAACAGAACTTTTATCTTGCCCCATATTCAGTAATTTCGTCCAAAAATATGCTAGCTTATAGACTTACCTGACGCAGGTTCAACATTGCAACAGAGTTGATGGAGCTTTGTAAAGCTGAAGGAGAACTTGGGCTTATTGGTATATTAGTCTGGTTTAGATTCATGGCATGCAGGCATCTCACATGGAACAAAAATTATAATGTTAAGCCTCGGTAATAGTTATATGCTTCCCTAGCTTTTGTTTGATAAGATTATTTTGTATTGTAAAGCACGCTTTTCCCTTGATTGAGGATTACCTATTTGTAGTTATAATTCTTTTTTTCATCACTTTGTACAAACAACCTATTACTTGAACACTAAACATTCGAGATTTGGAATTTTAGTTGGGTGGAATCTATAATTTAAAAGCACTATTAGGTGAGCACTTTCTTCTGGTGGCCCATAGCTAGGATTCATATATTCATCATATCATGTAGAGTATACAAGTGTCAATTTCTATCCATACCATCATATTTTTGAGGTTGGTGTCATTAGAACTTGATCATATTATATCAAGGAAGGAGTTAAAAATGGTTGTACCCAATGACCAAAGCTCCCTTTTTCGTGGGGTTTGGGAAAGGAGAAGGTACGCAACCTTACCCCATTTTTATTTTTTTGGAGAGGCTGATTTCTTGTCTTGAATCTGCAACTTGTCACTTTTAGTAGAAGGCACTTGCCATTGGTCTGACCTCTATCAAGGAAGAATTACCATATTAATTATTTTTTCTTGAGTTTTCATTTCTTCTAAATACCAAAAGGAAATTAACCTTTGCATGCAACTAAAATGATAGTGGAAGATAACTAATTGCTAGATTTTTCAGTTATAGACTTTTTTCCCACTCCCATTTAGGTTGCCTCCACATCCCTTTCCTTGAAGGTAAATCTTGCACACTTGGAAATTCTTGTCAGCATGCTTCGAATTTAAAATGAACTTCATCTATGCAGCGCGCATGTTTGGTCTTGTTGAGCACATTAAATCTGAGTATCTCTCAAGCATGTTTTGGGGACAAACACATGTTGCAAATTAAAAAAATAAAAAATATATCGTTATTTTTAACCTTGATGCCCATGTTACTGCCCTAAGTCTATGTAATTTCATAAGATGTTTTCCTGAAAAATGTTCTAAGTGGTGTACATTTGGGAAGACAAGGTTAGATTGGGTTGTTCATCTATTAGTGTATGGTCCTGGTACAATGCGACTTTAACATGGGAATTATAAATCTTTATTCTAGCTATTGGTGGAGCCTAGATGGATCTCTAGATCCCCTAATCAAAAGGTGGACTTTCAGCCCCAACAAGCCCCTGCTTTCGCTCTGTTTTTGTTTTTGGAGAGAGAGAGGGGGGGGGGGGGTTCCAACAGGTTATGTACCACCATGAGCATCCTTGATTGCTTTTCTCAACTTTAAGGGCTTGTTTTCTACTTAAAGTGAATGTTTTTAATAAAAGAAATATTATTTCTAAGGTCAGTTGAGTTAACACCATCAATTAATGAGATTTAATTGATAAAAACACTTTAAATTTAGCACATCTAGATAAAGTTCCAAATTATGCCCACATCACAGCTTGGTATATGTTTACTTATTGTTGTATGTGGTATCTTTCATTAGGACCCTTCTCTTTTCTTCATATCTGATTTGTATTTTACCCAACTTTTGAGTTTGGTGAGACAGAGACCTAATATTTCCGCTGCTTGACAACAAACTGATTTATACATCATTTTTATTCAATATATCCACAGTGAAATCAGTGAAGCTCAAGAAAAGTTTACCAATTTACTACAGAGAATGTATTTGAACCAGCCAAATGATCGGGAAATTGTGAGACTTGTAATGACATGTGTTGGTCGTGGAGGTCAGGGTGATGTTGGGCAGAGAATCCGTGATGAAATACTTGTGCTTCAGGTATATTCTGTTGTGATTGCTGCATAAATGGCTTATGTTGCATTGGCATTTAACTAATGTATCTGTGTTTTTTCACCATCAGAGAAATAATGACTGCAAGACTGGAATGATGGAGGAATGGCACCAAAAGTTACACAATAATAGTAGCCCAGATGATGCGATCATTTGTGAGGTATATAATTCATAGATTTCTGTCATAGAAAGCCCATACCTGACCATACATTGATTCATCAAGAGACCAGGTAGTGGGTCTTGCATTTGATTGAAAAATATCAAATGTTCTTTAGATGTGTTATATAATTTATATCTTTTTTATATGTTCTGTCTAAATAAGTTAGGTAAACATACTGATTTATCAATATTCTGTACCAAGTGAAAATATCTGATAATAGATGACATCATAGGCAACCAAAAGAGTCAAATGGATGACATAAGTTGGCACCAAGTCAATGAACATCCAAGCTAAGACCCGAACTTGTTGGCGTAGGTGTGATGATTATTTG
Source organism: Quercus suber (assembly GCF_002906115.3). Lineage (NCBI taxonomy): Eukaryota > Viridiplantae > Streptophyta > Magnoliopsida > Fagales > Fagaceae > Quercus > Quercus suber. The sequence continues at coordinate 453,562 of NW_027069485.1, read as the reverse complement.
CAAAGTGATCTTTGAATTCCTTTTTCTTTTTCTTTTTTCAAAACAGGCACTCTTAAATTATGTGAGAAGTGGTTTTAGAATTGATGTTTATTGGCAAACATTAAACGCAAATGGTCTCAGCAAAGAAAAGCTTGCAAGCTATGACCGTCCAATTGTGTCAGAACCTCACTTCAGGACTGATGCTAAGGAGGGACTCATCCGTGATCTTACAGCGTACTTGAGGACATTAAAGGTATGCAACACAGTTTGGACAATGAACTAACATTTTCATGATATTGTCTATCTGAGTTTAATTAACAATTGTTTGTATTGATTTAAGAGGAAGTTCTTGACCAAATTTTCAAATAGAGCAATCATAGCTATTTAAGGCATGTTCATAGAATGTTAAGTTGAGTTGTGATGATGACTTTAATACGCAAATAGCATCTAGCAAGCTTGCCTGTTGTCATGAATTATATGGCAGACCAAGTTTTTCATATGGATGCGGTGCTATACAACCTGAGGGGAGCCCATTATATTACAAATTCATGATGTCCTTCACTGCTGTCTATTAATTTTATGCTCTAGGGTTTAGGGTTTCTGTTCCCATGCTAGTTTCTTCTTAAAAAATTCTAAGAATTTAGTAAACAACTTTGGGAATTTATTCCACTTAAAAATTAGACAAAATTGGAAATAAAATTTAGCAGTGAAGGGACATTTTAAATAAATTTTTCACATGAGAACTAGAGACTATTCACTTATAAAAAATGAGACTTAGCGATTCCTAAAGTTTAGAAGGAAAAAAAAGAAAAGAAAAAAAAAAAAGAAAGAAAGAAGGAATTTGTAGAAAAAATAGGTAGCTAAATTGTTTTATCGTGTTCAATGACTAGAAGAATGGTCCAATGGAAGTCTTTTTTTTTTGTAAATTCAATTTTGGAGCTTCGATTGAATTATTGGAAAGAATTTAACCATAACATGAACAATTTCATAATTGAGAGATATTGTTTTTATTTTATATTTATCTTACCTAATTGATTTAACTTAACCCACTTTCAAGTCAAACTATTGAATGACTCTAAGTTAGGAGGTTCCATGTTGTATGTGGGTCGTGCTTAATTTGACATACATTGAGTCAATCGTATTACCGGAAATTTTCTATCGACTCTTTATTCTAGATTTCTTTCTACATATGTTAGTAAACTTCTTATTACTTGCATCGCATGTTGCAGGCTGTTCATTCAGGTGTTGACCTTGAATCCGCAATTGAAACTTGTTTGGGTTCCTCTGTCAAGGTAATTACATTATGTGCTGTTTGATGAGTTTCATGGACAGTACCTTAGCTTTATTTTTTAAAAATGGAAAGTTACACACCCATCAAGCGTTCAACCCACAACCTCATCCTCTGGTGTTTCAGGGTCCAGTGGATTCTGTTGGTGGTTTGTCACTAAAGTTGCAGGTGATTGTCTTTTTTTAAATTTCTAGTCAACTAATGTATAGAAGATTTTCTTTGTGTGACTGTTATTCTTGTGTGTATCTATCTACATATTGTTTGTACATGGTCTGCACGTGTGTGAATATTCTATTAAATCCAATGTGTAAATGAGGAGTAACTTTTATTCATCTTTGTTGTCAAATTTTAGGACTGCCTGAATTTTGTCAAAGCACATGTTGGTGATGAAAATATTGGACCACTTATGGAGGTCATCTTTTTTCTAAAAAACTTTTTAAAGTTTATGTGTCTGAATTGTAAGGAAGATTTAAGGTCTGACATTATTTTTTCAGAAGTTACTGGAATCTCGCATTGAGCTTCGTTCCCTTCTGCTCACTTCTCATGGAAGATTAAAAGATTTACTTTTCCTTGATCTTGCTTTAGCTTCAGCTGTTAGAACAAGTATGGAAAGGGGATTCAAGGATCTAAACTTCGCACATCCACCAGTATTAGCCTTTTTGCAACCTCTACATTTATTGTTGGATAAATTAATATTTGCCTTTTTTATGCAACAAAATTTTTATGCTTCACTTTGTTATGAATGAGCAGGAGCCAATGTTCTTCATGTCCTTAGTGCTTGAAAGTTTATGTCTGTCAACAGTCAACAATGAAGATTTTATCTACTGCACTAAGGTATATCTTTCCGTAACATGTCAATGTCAACGCTTCATTGACCTTTTCTGTCGACATCAGTATGGATTAAGGTGTAGCATATACTTTGCTTATTGAGATATAAAATCATAGGAAATCTTTTTTTGANGAAAAAAAAAAAAAAAAAAAAAAAAAACACCATTGAAACGTATCAAAACTCAAAAGTGGTTGAAAATGTAGCTTTAAGATGAGTATTTTTTAAAACAATATTTTTTTCAGATAACATATGTAAATATTTGAAATTATTTGTGTTCATCTTTAAATAAGTCTCTAAAAATAAATGTCAATATTTATAAGTTCCATGCCAATCTAATTCCATTTGATGTCTTCCATGTTATAACAAAAGTTTTACACCCCGTTGATTAGACTAAATAGTAAATTACATTTTTTATTTTAATTTGGATATGTTCTGTGATATTACCTATTAAGATTCACATTTTCCTCCCTTATTGTTGTAAGTATCAAATTATAAATAAAAATAAATTTGATCATTTAAATTTTATTCTGCAATGTTTAAAACTTTAGATTGATCAGTATATTATATTTCATCCTTCCATCCATAATTGATTTGATATTAAAAATTGATGGACAAAATTGAGACAATTAAATATATAATAACAAACTAAAAAATTTATAATTCAATTGACACTTTTTAATATTTCCAATTAAGACATTTAAGATTCAAAACCCCCAACTTGAACTATTGAATTATCAAATAGACATATACACAAGAAGAAAATTGAAATGACAAAGTTTGGTTACAACCTTAATTGTAGCCTAAGGTTACAACTTCACTCAATATATTTTTATTTGACGTGAATTTTGAAAATCCACCATTAAATTACATTTTCTTCTTATATCCTTAATACTTACAAATTTTTTTGAAAATCAAAGATTAATAGCTATATCATCAATCAATTGTTTAAATTGCAAGTTTTTGTAGTCTAAAATTACGCATAAAAAAGGTTTATAAATCATATAGTAAATTATATCTAAATGATACAAAATTTAACATATGTGTTAAAAACGCAAAGAACTGCATCAATTAAGAAGCGAGCAATGAACTCGACCATTGGTGCCTTCCAATTGCCACCCCACGTCAAATTGCCTACACTTATCACTGGCACCGCCAAGTGGTGGTTGCGGAGGAGGTGGAAGTGGTAGAGAGAGTAGCGGAGGGAGAGAGCAAGTGTGTAGAGAGAGGAAGCGAAGGAGAGGACTGGGATTATCAGAGAGAGTTTTAGAGGTGAGAGCTTTGCGCAGTTCTTTGCGTACGCGATCTCCTTGAGATTGACTGGCCTTGAGATTGGTTCCCGAAATCTGTTAATTTGTGACGCATGGCCAGTGCTTGGCAGATTTATAAGTCCAAATTTATAGCCTGTATGTGGCCAGTGCTTGAAAATTAACGAGCTATGAAATAAGATTGAGTTTAGTGTTTTTTTAAGTGAATCTTGAAGCAGCCTCTTAACTGTTAATCTTCGAGCAATTCAAATAATATTTACACGAGGGAAAGAAAATTTTATAATAGAGTAGCATTTTGCTTATATTGGCTCGAATGTTGAAACAGTTACAAATCTCAAAAATAAAAAATTGACTCAGCTATCCATTTTGAAGTTTTTTTTTTTTTTTTTTTTTTTTTTTGGTGGGGAAGTTTTAATGCTTAATGGAACTCCTCTCTCAAAATATTTGGCGTTCTGTTTCTTTTAAAGGATTGGTACCGAGTGTGTGAACTTTACACTAATGATGGTCAGTGGGCATTACAAACAAAGGCTGTCCTTGATCGACTACAACTAGTTCTTTCTGAAAGGTCTCAGAATTACCAGAAAAAGATCCAGCCTAGTGCAGAATACCTTGGTAATATGCTAGGTGTTGAGAAATGGGCGGTATGTTATACAACTTTGCCAACTATATGTTGAACTATAAAACTGATATGGAAGGTTTTTGTTTCATGCCTAAATTATTGTATTAGACCTTTTTCTTCTTGTCTTTGTGATCAGGACACTTTTGTTTACTTCTAACAATTTCTGTTGTCAGATAGATATTTTCACGGAGGAGTTAGTAAGGGCAGGATCAGCCACTATTCTGTCTTCTCTCATCAAGCATTTTGACCCCATTGTTAGAAAATTTGCAAATGTGGGCTGGTAATGATTTGTTTTTAGTCATCCATTATATGCTCTGAATAAACCCTTGTACCCAGATCCCACTGCAAAATGTTTATCTTCTGATCATAGTTTATTGGTTTCTTTTGTGTAGCTTCATTGTTGTAGGGTTTAAAATTAAACAATGTGCTAAAGTTTGTGTCTAACAGTTGGCAGGTTATCAGCCCTGTGGAAGTATGTGGTTTTATAGTTTCTGTTAATGAGTTAATTACTACTCAGAGCAAAGTTTATAGAAGACCAACCATTATAATTGCGACCAGAGTAACAGGGAATGAGGAGATTCCAGATGGGGTTGTTGCTGTGCTGACCCCTGATATGCCAGATGTTCTGTCTCATGTTGCTATTAGAGCAAGAAATTCCAAGGCATACAATCTTTTCATCACTTCTCACATTTTTTAATGTAAATTTCCATATAATCAAATTTTAAATGCTTTCATATAATATGAGATGCAAAGCTCATCTAAATGCCTCGCTACAGACACCATTTTGTAACACCTTACTAGAGTTGCATGATACAGGTATGTTTTGCCACATGCTTTGATCAGAATATTCTTAGAGATCTCAAATTGAAAGAAGGCAAAGCAGTATCAATACGTCTGAAGTCAACAAATTTAGTTATCAGGTAAGTCCTTTATGTTGTTACTTGATTAATGTATTATGCCTCCTTACCTTCCAAATCCATGGTTTCTTGTATACTTGCAGTGACATCAGTAGCTTCAATGTATCTCAAAATTCTTTTGTTTCTTTCTCCATTCCTCGAGGAATCTCCCTTAAAAAGAAGCCTTTCTGTGGTAAATATGCTGTTTCAGTTGAGGAGTTCACTAGCGAGATGGTATGCTCATGGCAGCTTACAAACTGCTTTGTTTTTTTTTTTTTTTAATCTACTCTTTTCCTGTATGCCTGTAGCAGATTTGTATGGCCTATCTAATTAGCTATGTGCTTATTTGATTGTAAGCTGATAAGAAGGCTTCACTTCAAGTTTGGTCAATGATTGATATTGCAGAAGCATCATAGGAAAGAATGCTCATACCTTTTCAATTATTATATGCCGTGATCAGTGTGTTCATTTTATTATTTTTATTTTATAACTGAAAATGAAGCATATTACTAGTTTCTCTTTACTCTAGCAACTTCTTGTTTTATTGATTACATTTGGTATCACTGAATGATTAGACTAATTTTGTATTCAATGGACTAACAAAGTATGTTGTCGTGCGCATTGATTTTTGTGAGTTCTAATGGAAATCTAGATGAGTAAAATAGGATTAGTTTTTAATGGTCTTGAAAATATTCTATTTTGAAGGTTGGTGCAAAATCTTGCAATACTAAATTTTTGAGAGGAAGGGTGCCATCATGGATTAAAATTCCAATGTCAGTTGCCCTACCATTTGGAGCCTTTGAGACTGTTCTATCAGAAGATGTCAATAAGGTATAGCTCATTTTATAATAGCAATTATAAAAACAATAAAACTCCGACACTTTTTTTCAATCTTCAAATTTTCTGTTGAGGTCCAAGAAGACTACTGCTGGTCTTTATGGCTTCTCAATCTTCTTATAAAAACTAGTTTTGATTGTGAATATTTACAGATCCAATTCTTTTAAAAGTTCTTTTTTTCAAGATGTATCTTTTCCATTTGGTTCCCATAAATTATTCCTTTTGTGTTTGTTTACTTTCAGGATATAGCAAATAAGATTGCTCAGTTCATGAAATTTGTAAATCACAGTGACCTTTCGAAACTTCAAGCAGTACGGGAATCTGTTCTACAAATGAATGCTCCTTTATCTTTGGTAATTATTATGCTTTGTCATATCTCTTTCCACTGTTTTATGGTTGCTTGTTGGCTATGGTACTCTTTGAATAATGCTGCTTTATGAATCTGTAATAGATACTTATTTTGAAATTCAAGTTATTGATTAGATAAATCCATATCTTATAGCTTAATCACTATGATTTAGATGAAGTACAACTTGGCTTTATTTCCTCTGTTGACCTTTTTCATGCATTTTATGTTCTAATTGCCTTGGGAATATAGTCCTCATAACTAAGTGAAATGCAACACTGTCTCCTAGGCAACAGGCATCCATCTTAACCTCAGTCATATGAATGTGTGGAGTTTATAATTATGATAAATTTGCTTCTGAAATAAACTTGTATATCAGCATTTTATGAAGAAAGCATATTCGCTCATTTTCTAAACTTAATTGTATATGCTCCACTCTTTTTGAAATTCTTGGAAGACCTATGAACTTAAGAGCAAAATGAGAAGTTCAAGAATGCCATGGCCTGGTGATGAAGGCGAGGAGAGGTGGCATCATGCTTGGCAAGCAATAAAGAAGGTATCAGTGTTCAGAATACTCTCACTATATAAAAACATAATATACCAATCATGTGCTTTTTACTGATCTTTTGGCTCTATTTTATTTTTAGCAGACTTTCACAATATTTTGAGCATAATTTATCAATCATGTGTTTTCTATTTCCCTTTTTTTTGCTAAAATATCAATCATGTGTATTTACAGATCCAGTGGCTCTATTTTATTTTTAGCTTTATGTATCAAATTATTAAAAAAGAATGATGACAGGCAATTTCATCGTTGCAATTTCATGTCCCTGACATTCTACTTCCCAGTTTCAGAAGTTAATGGCTTGTTTACTTAATGCTCCATACAAAAAATTTATTCACGCCCAAGAATTTTACATATCATGTTTTTATGTGATCTCATCAGTGGACATATTAGACAAATTCTTTCTGGTGACATTTTAAACATACTCCAGAATCAAAGGAGGATTGCTACTTTGTTAGCTGTGAAGTCTGTTATAGCTATTGGAAAAGTAAATCAATATATATATATATATATAAAAGTAGAGGCCTCACGTGAGAGTGCATGAGCTCCTGCCATGTGGTGCTCTAATATTGTATTTAGACTTTTTAACCTCTTCTCATTAAGTTGTTTTTACTTTTACCCAAAAAAATCACGTTAACTTCTTTTTACTATTATCTAAAAGATGGGCTGTTGTTGAAAATTAAACCAAACCTTATAAAAAGCCTAAGCCCTTTTATTCCCTTGCATATTATGACATAAGCTTGATCATTTTCCATGTGTAGATGAAAGGCTAGACCCAAACCCAATTACAAACTCTCTTTCTCCTCCCCCGTGCATAGATGAAAACTTGAAAGCCAAGACCCTGACTCACTTAGAAGCTCTCTTCCTTCGTACAAGCTTCCTTTTAGACTACACACACTTTTCAACTTCTTTACAAACAACGGTTTGTAGTTCGGATTCACTGATCCTATCTAACCAAACCAACGTTACTACTCATTTTTCAAGTCTTAATTCAGCCATTTTGTGTAAACAAATGGATATGTATGGTCAAGGAAGATATACAATCACTCTAAAAATTTAAAAATAAAAAGGAAATGTATAGTCTAACCTCAACAATCCCACCACTCTCTTCTCTCTCTCTCTCTCTCTCTCTCTCTCTCTCTCTCTCTCTCTCTCTCTTTTGGATTCCCCAAATTGAAGATAATATTCAGTATTACCGATGGGCTACACATCAAAAGGATTCTCTACTAAGATAACGAGTACTTCTCTTACTGTGTTATAGGAGTAATTCTTAAGTACTCCTAGAGCACGATGAATAGTTCTCCCTTATCTTATTTATGATAGGGTCCACTCTTTAAATTCATAGTGAGGTCCATCATGAATGTGAGAGGAGAGAACATTATTTTACTATACTTCGAAAGTACCTTAAGAATTTTTTGTGTTAAAGAAAAAGTCAAATCCTATGTGATATGGCATAGTCACCAATGGTCATATTGCATTTAACTATATTCATATTAAATTTTGATTCATCTGTGATGCTATGGTACTAGGTATGAAAACCAATTTGCTAACGACTTTTGATATGCTCCTACAACCGATTGAGAAATTCATAACAAGTTGGATCAAACTATTTGTGTTCCTTCGAATTGCAGGGTTTTTTTTTTTTTTTTTTTTACACAAATGCATGAAAGTGGTAGGTCCATTATAAGCATAAAGATGATCATAAGTTCAGATTTTGACAAACAATTGAGATAATGTGGTAATAGATTCTAATAGCATTTGTCCTTTCTGAAAATCTGAACAATTTATACGATTTTAGCCACAAATATTTGACATAAAATCTATGATGCAAAAATAATTTTGGTATCTCATAGTAGAAACTGAAGAGGATGGCAGAAACTTTTAGTTAGATACACACCAAACTTTATTTTTTTAAGTTTTCTATAGTATATATTGTTTCAGTTTGAGATCAATATAATTTAATTATACTTTTTATACAAAGCTTGAGACTAATATACTTTTAGGTAAAGTTTTCCCGTGCATTGCACAGGTTTTCGACTAGTTCATTTAGAAACATAAAGTATAATGTTCTATTACAAAGATGTAACAACAGAAGTTTTCTAGACATAATGTGAAAAAAATGCTTTGAAGTAAGTCATGACTTTTGAGAAATTTATATGAACTGGCAGTGACCAAATATGAATAGATATATCACAATGTGTTTTAGGATGGAGTCACATGACTGCTTCCGGCCTATGTGCATGTATAAGGTCTAAATCTTTAGCATGATGCATTTGTCATAGTACATTACTTATTAAAACTATTGAAAATTTGAGGCTATTTAGAATCTAAGAATTTTAGGTTAAAGAGACATGGAATTCAAAAAAATTCTAGGTGTTCAAGCCCCCAAAGTAAAAGATATGTTAGGTCACTAGAGGAGTTTCTCACAATCTTGAAAAATGCAGATAGTTCTGTCTTATTGATTGTAATGCAAAAGTGAAGTGATTTTTTTTCCAATGGCAGATATAGAATCTTTTTTTTAAGCACCAAATAGAGTCTTTTTTAGTCAAAAAATTTCCCTTTAAAGTTATCAATAATAGACTGTTACTTCTATAAAAACAGAAATTGCAAGCCCCTTTTGTCAAATGATCAAATATAAATGTGCAAATTCCTTATTAGATAAGATTGTATCATAAGATTGCATTTCATGCGAGATTACCATTTGTTGCTAGTACTAGAAGTGTCTGTGACAGGAAACTCTTTCCACATAAACAGCTTTTTTCTCATGTACACTGTAGGTTTGGGCTTCAAAGTGGAATGAAAGAGCATATGTTAGTTGCAAGAAAGCCAAGTTGGATCATGGAAATCTTTGCATGGCTGTATTGGTTCAAGAAATTATATGTGCCGATTATGCTTTTGTGATACACACAAAGAACCCCTTATCAGGAGACACCTCAGAGATTTATACTGAGGTATGCCTTGCCTTTTAGATCTTAAACCAATCGATTGGCATTTATTTCATCCTTCTTTGTTGCTGCAAAACAGATTGTGAAGGGCCTGGGAGAGACTTTGGTGGGTGCATATCCTGGACGCGCCATGAGCTTCATTACCAAGAAGACCAATCTAATGTCTCCTATTGTACAGTCAACCTTCCCTTATTCCCATCTCTATGCTCCATTTGCCTGCACAAACTCTTCATTTCTGAAATTGACTATAGTCTCAATTACTGCAAGCCTATCAAATTTATTTATAAGATGGACATTATATGAATCTGACTTTCAGGTCATTGGCTACCCAAGCAAGTTAACAGGGTTATATAGTAAGCAGTCTGTTATATTCAGATCAGACTCGAATGGTGAGGACCTGGAAGGATATGCAGGTGCTGGGCTTTATGACAGGTTAGTAATGAAGTTGGATTTAAGAGACCATTATAACAATGAGATGAAAACTTCATCTCCTTGAGTCATGGACTGGCTGTGTTAGTATTAGAATGAGACGTACTTGTTGAACCTATCTTGAGGGTTGGACAACTCAAAAAAAATTTCTAAATGGAACTGGCTAAGTCATCCCCAATTTGGTATGATGAAGTGTTTCCACTATCCAATATGATGGTTAGGATCTCAATGCATTTGCATTATCCTCCAAATTGGTATGGTGAAGTGGTTTTGCTATCCAGTACTCCCTCCATCGCATATTGTTGGTCCTCTATTCTATTTTGGGATATCCCAAAATATGTTCCTCTTTGAAAAGTCAGTAAGCATAATATTGATAACTTTCCCAACTTACCCTTTATTTTAAAAAGTCAATATTCTCGCTAGAGTCTAAATTAAGGAAACTTATTTTGGAAACTTATACATCTTTATTTGAAACACAGTTCATTAAATGATGTTGCCTAACAATATTGGATTTCTAAATAGGATTAACAATATAGGATAGAGGGAGTATCATGGTTATGATCACATTGCATTTATATTAGCCTAGATGGCCCCCTAGGTGGATACCAATTTAGTAATTCAGATGTGCACCCCCAGGTATTTGAATGTTATCACAACTAGTTTAACTACATGCAGAATTGCAGATCCTTCACCGTTAAATTCTTGGCAGTGTATTGTAAAATGTCACACCATATCACAACACACAAAGGCTCAATTTTGTTATTTTAGATGTTGCATATATACAATAAATAAATGAAATAACAAGACAACTTTGTCCATGCAACAACATGATGGCATGTTAGGAGTTGTTACAAAACTGCAGACTTTCTCATAAATACAATCTGATTTGGGGTGTGAAAATATTGTTTCTTTGATTCTCTTCCTTTAATGATGCATTCTAATGTGTCTAAGAACTTATTGCAGCATAGTAATGGATAAAGAGGAGGAAGTTGTGTTAGACTACTCCAAGGATCGGTTGGTAGTTGATAAAGCTTTCCAAGTCTCACTTTTCTCAAAAATTGCAGAGGCAGGAAAAATCATAGAAGGCCTTTATGGTCGTCCTCAGGACATTGAAGGGGTGGTAAAAGATGGAATAATATATGTGGTTCAGACAAGGCCACAAATCTAGGTTTTAGTAAATGAACATGATGTTTCAATCTATTTGTCTTGAAATTTTTTAGATAAAATTTCCATCCCACTGATATAATAAATACTTCAAGTTCCTTCAGTTGTTCAATATTTGGATGGATGTGACTTAATTTTTGTCATTAACCGTGAAATGGGATATTATAGAGGTGTTTGCACTTTGCAATCATTTTGTTAGAACGTGTAGAAAGAAGAAAAAAAAAAGGGAAAAGGAAAAGAAAATAGACATGGAATGGTTCCTTCCTGCATCTCTTATTAAATACATTATAAAGTATGCATAATTCACTCATATTGTGAGAATTGTTTCATTTATAAAATGTTGAAAAAGTTTTAATGAAAACAGTGACCTTTCTTTTTTCGATAGGAAAACAATGACCTCTCTAAATTGTCAATGATTGAAGTAAATTTGGCCCACCGAGGACAGCTGCTCTTTCTTTTATTATTTTTTGGTTGATTTTTGAACTGGAGGACTAACTTTCATTGTGAGGCCCAAGTTTCTTTGAGGTCTCTTGGTCAAGTCCTCACTTACTTGATATGGGTTGCAGTTTGTTGTGTATGTTTAGGGGGTCTACTCACACCCTTTCTTTGATGTTGAATTTTACTCGGACCCTTTCTTTGATTGAATTTCTTAAGAGAAGTATTACGCTCACAACATTTTCACAACATTTTCTCAACAAATCTTATGTGGTAAATTGTTATTGGTTTTAATTTGAATCAACTACTTAAATTACTTTTTTATCCATCAATAATGGTCAATAACTACCTGCCATATAAAATTTATTACAAAAATGTCGTAGACGTATCATTTCTCATTTCTTAATAACCGTTTATCAACAATTAGTTACTAGTTTTTTTTTTCTTTTTTTCTTCTCCTTTTTGAGTAACAATTATTAGTTATTGAACAAATAATTAATAAGTTCTAAGTTCTAAGTTCTAACTCTCCCAAAAGTCCTTATATATGGTGAAACTCTACACCAGTCTATTTGGAACAGATGGAGGTAGAGCTTTTGTTACAATCTTTTTGATAATTGGCCTGCATCTTTTGTTAACGTGGAAGTAAATGTTGGTTCTCATGCTATTTTGCCCATTGGGCTTGTTCTTGTAACAGGTTTGATCCCATATCCCTATCTGACCTGTCTATTTCGCTAGGCCATAGGACAAGCGAGGATCGCAAATGCCCAAATGGGCCAAATCTTCTCCCTTGTAGTTAATTAATTAATAAACATCACCTTATTTCAAACTTACAGATCATGATACCAACTAAAGAGTGACAAAAAAACCATATTAATGAATAAATTAATTATCACATCTCAAATCAGGTTTATCCATTACCAAGAGTTGTAGCTTGTGACTCTCCTTCAAACAAAAAATTTTATAAAAAAATTGTCCATATTAATGCATCCAATAAAAACGTTTAATAGGTTTTAATTAGTTTTTAATATATTTTCATTAGTTCAATTGATGATAAAGATATATTATTAAAAACGAACGCTATAAGTTAAAACTTTATCAAAAATAAAAATAATAAAAATGTCTTAATTTAAATGCTTTAGATCTCATCTCGAATAGTTACTATCAATTTTTTTTTTAAAAGAAAAGGCACAGATTATCCAATAGAAATGCCTCGTTAGTTGAGTTTGACGACTTAAATACGGAATTTAAAGTCTATACTTTATATACATATTCTAGTGGACTTTTACATTAGAGAAGTTATAACTTTTCTTTTAACAAAAAAGAAAAAAAAGGTTAGACCTTTCCATTTGCGGGGCCTTGGGAACAGAACAATACACGCAAAATAATGAAATATTGTAAAAAGGAATAAAAAATATAGATAAAAGCTCTCCAAGACCATGCTGGGCTAGTGGGCTGGTGGTGCCTTCATAGAATATTCGGTAGTTTACCTTTCTTTTAAGCTTCTGAATCCTACCCTTCCCCTGGGTCCATGACATTGACTCTTCTCTTTTTTTTTTTTTTTTTCCATTTCAAATTTTTAAACTGCTGCTATTGGCCTGGTAAAAAGGCCGACTTGATCATCTTACCACGCTATTTCTATAACCGTAATATTTACCATATTATTTTTCATAATTATTTTATATGGTAAATTGTGATCGAAAGTTTATCACTTTCATATAAATCAGTTAATTTTTCTCTACTACTCACAATTAATCACCAGATATATTATGTTAAAGTTTTTAAAATTCATACAAAACCCCTTTTAAAAAACCAATTCAATCATATATGGTCTATTTGCAAGTGACAATATTTAGCAAAGACACCATGCAGGCTTCTTTACAAGCTCTATGTTTTTTCTAATAAGATTTGGATACAAAAAGAAAAATAAAACAGGAAAAAAGAATTTGAAATTGTATGTATTAGACTTTGGTTGATTAGATTGTTTTGTGAATTTAATGGGAACATTCAACCTTAAGATTGACAATAATTTGAGAAAATAGGTTAAACTAACAGATTTTATTGAGATTTTGATCATGAGTTTGTGTGTGTATTTTTAGGGTGCATTTTATTTTCTAAAAAATAAAAAATTTCTAATTGAAAATATTATTTAAAAATTATATTACGGAGTTTGATTACACATTTGGAAAACATTTTTCATGTGATTGGGTTATGTGAATGGAAGAACCTACAACAGGGGAGGGTTGCAAGAGAGATTGGCTACCGAGAGCAACAGATTGGGTCATGGAGGGATGCGGCGGTGGGTGGGTGGGTGGGGTAGGGAGTATTTTGCGAATTGATCGGTTAATTTTTTATGCACTTGAGTGAGGGGTTATTTTACAAGCGGACAAAATATTTTAAAGTTGACAGTGCACTTTTCACTTTAAAAGAACTTGTAAATTACACTCTCCAAGTTTTATAATAATGTCAATATGGTCATTTTGTCTTAGTTCATCACATTTTTATGTTTATTTACAAAAAATGTTGTCACTTATTTCAAGAAAAAAATATATTAAATAAAAAAATTAATTTTTTAATTATTTTAATGTCAATACTCAACATTTTTTTTTTTTGTTTTCTAATATCTCTTCCTTTTGACAGTATATCAAATAGTAATGGAAAATTATATTAAAGGCCCTTAGTTTGAGTTTGATTTCAACTCAAATCCTAAATTCTTAATTCTTCTGATGTTAAGTTATTTTTACTTATGTTTGTTTGGCACCTTTTAAATTTGGATTATTTTTAAAGTGAAGTTTTAATAAGATACACTTGAAGTAGATCACTATAACTAAAATCTCTCTCTCTCTCTCTCTCTCTCTCTCTCTCTCTCTCTCTCTCTCTCTCTCTCTCTCTCTCTCTCTCTCTGCATCCTTTATTTATTTGATTTTGACAAGTACAACAGGAAATAGGGGCTTTGAATCTTAGATTTTATCGATGTCTTAGAAGACACCAACCAGTTAAACTACAAGCCTCTTGACTTTAATTTTGTTGTTAACTCACTTCGTTTTTTATCTTATGGTTTTTGACCAAATCTACTCACCATTCTTTCATATTATTGAGTTGTATGGATATTTTTTTGGATATATACCTTTGAAGTCTTAATAAATTTATTCACATTTATTTCACAGAGAGAGAGAGAGAGAGAGAAAGAGATTTGTTCATCATTAACTAAAATGATAATTAAAAAAAAAAGTTATAATAAATGACAATTTAAAAAAAGAAAAAAGAAAAAAGAACTAGACTAACTTTCTTAGGGTTTTGATCATGTGTTGCTTTGGTGTATGTGTTCTTTGTGTTCGAAGCTGTATCAAAAGTATTATGATTTAGGGTTTAATTTAAATTCAAACACAAGTTCTTGGTCTTTAATATGTTTTTCTAATCTTCTTTCTATATGTTTGAAGAAATAAAACTTTAAATGAGGAAAAGTACCAAAAATGTGACATTGAAAGAATTGAGAATTTTTTTTTTGATTTTTTATTTTATAAGAAAGACCGAAAAACTTTTATTAAGGATTAGAGAAGTTTGTTACATCATGGATAAGAGCTTGCTCAAGAAAGTAAGGTGTCTCTTCAATCTAGGCAGTAAAATCAGAAACGCAAATCGCGTGTTTTGCCAATAAGTGGGGAGGAGAATTTGTTATTTATGTAACAAATATATATTATATATTTTCCATGTAAAAGA
Organism: Quercus suber; assembly: GCF_002906115.3. Lineage (NCBI taxonomy): Eukaryota > Viridiplantae > Streptophyta > Magnoliopsida > Fagales > Fagaceae > Quercus > Quercus suber. The sequence goes on along the minus strand of NW_027069485.1, from coordinate 438,248 downwards.
GAGCATTCCATAAAAAATAAAATTAAAAAGGTAAAAGAAAGTCATTCTTTTTGAGATGATGGTGAAAATGTGATAGAAGATTAACATTGACTCTCTGACAAAAGGTTTAACATTGACACACACACACACACACAAAAAAAAACTACTTGTATTGGATCTCTCCACTCACTTTTTTTTTTCTCTCTCTCTCTCTCTAAAAAATTCTTTAAACAAATGATCCTTTTTTATTTTAAATCTGTGTGCAATAGTCTTGCACATAATTAATGGATTTGCTGCACATAGTCATTTTTTTTCCCTGGAGAGATATTCAAATTTAATTGGTCATACATTCAATTACATTTATTTGGGAGGTTTGTAAATATTCAATTTTATATATGGAAAGAGGAACTTTTAAGGTTTATATATTTTGAACATTAGGTTTGGGTTAGAATTAAAATAAAGAGATTAAATTTTATAAGGATGGGGTGTAAAACCCATATTTTACACCATCCAATAAGTGATTATCACATCAACATTTTACTTAAAATTCAATACATCGTACCACACCTAATAACATCTTGATAGATTCCCAATTTGGTTGAATTTATATATGAGTATTAGAATTGATTGAGTGTGATTGTGTTTATTCTAAAATATGTGATAAGATGATGTGGCATGTTGGGATTGGAGGGATAAAACATGGGTTTTACACCACGTCCTTATAGAATTTAATCTCTAAAATAAAATCCTAGGTCTAAATTCCCCCATTTTTTTTGAGTTTTTGATAAGTCTTATAATCTTAGATCTCAAAGAGGGGTGGGGGGACAACTATATATACTATAAATACAATAAATTTCACAATTTTGTTTACAACTTATTTAGGTTATATATTGTGATCAGTGCAACGTCTCTTTTACAAGGAATTACATATTTATACAATCTTTACTCGAAATCACTTTTATTATAGCTTTCAAAAAATAAATCACTTTTATTTTATATAAATATTATTAGACTTAGGGCATGTTTTGTAGATTGTAATATGTAAGCTCGTAAATGAGACCAGTTTTTGTTGAGTAGTGAATGTTCAAGCTCTACTCAACAACAAAAGGAGAATGTTCAAACTTGACTTGAGGTAGAATGTTCGCTTGTCTTGAGTTTGAATCAAGCTTACAAATAATATTAAAGCTTGATCTTGTTATAAAGTATAAAAGCTTGATCACATTATAGAATGTTCAAGCTTGACTTGAGTTTGAATCAATTAAGGTTTCTCTTGCCTTGTTCGTTTCTCTATCACTAGAGGAGGGAGACGCTGAACTCTCATCTCTTTGTCAGTAGAAGTGGTTGTTCCTTCTGGTAAGGCATTGTTCCCTAAGGTAACAGAGTTACCAGTATGGCTAGTGGGGTTTGTTTTTGTTCGGGGTTTAGGAAACACTGGTAGCTAGGATGGAGAATCTTATGAACAATTGACGTAACTTGTCGCTAAATGATAAGGAAGGAGGTAAACTAGCTATGAAGAAGGATAGAGCCTCCCACGAGTATACGGTTGTGGCAAAATTCCTAACTAAGAGAGCTTTGAACACTAATGCGGTGATCAGAACCTTTAGTCCTCTATGGTGATCAAGAAAAGGGTTTAAGGTCCGTAATGCAGGGGATCACACTCTGCTATTTGTGTTTGATAATCTGGAGGAGGTCGAAAATTTTTTGGCAAGTGAACCATGGAGTTTTGATAGGCATTTGGTCGTTCTCCAAAAACTGGATAATGCAGTTCCAATACATGAAATGTCCTTAAACACAATGTCGCTTTGGGTGCAAGTACATAACATTCCCGTTGGCTTCTTGAACAGAGGTGTAGCTGAGGATTTATGCGATACAATGGGGATAGTGGATCGCAATTTGAGCAATGTGGAGGTTGATAGAGGCAGTTTTTTTCGAGTGTGCATGCGAGTGGATATCTTTCTACCCCTTTGTAGAGGACGAGTCCTATCCATTGAGGACGGTGAAGAGCATTGGGTGACATGCAAATATGAACATCTCCCTAATATATGCTACTAGTGCAGATGTTTGGATCACTTTGATAAAGACTGCGATAGGTGGATAGAGAGTGAAGGAACACTAAAAGAAAGTGATCGAGTGTATGGAGTGTAGATTAGAGCAACCTTTATTCCGGCGAGTCATAAGTCAGTGGTGGTTGTGCCGGGGTTCTATGAGGATAGGAAAGTGAAGATGCCAAAGTCGTCCAAACCAGTGATTGGAAAGCATTCATCGCCGGTGAAGGGAAACCGGGCAAACGTTACAAAGGAGGGGCAGTATGAGGAAACGGTTACAGCAGACACGGTGGATCAAATTGTAGAATCATTAAATGCACCAGGGTCATTAAGTACTAAAATGGCTAAGGGAGGCAATCACGGAATTAAAGGGGATTTATTTGACAATCAGATTTTGGAGATTGACAGAGAATTAAATAAGTTCAAAATTTTAAGGAATGCAAAAAGTGGAGATACTGATAATCATACAGAGACAGCTTCGGACTTTCCTAATAAGGATAAGGAGGAAATAAATGCAAGTGACTATAAGGTCGTATCTGAGAAGGGTGCTGGTCACGTAGTCAACTTAAGTGAAAACCCTAATATTATTAGTAAACATACCAACCCGAGGTGACTGTAAAAAACTCTGGCAGTGCACGAAGAGGGCAGACTTCAACCAAAACATTGACTAGAATAACAAGACATGCACAAGACTTGAATGATGGAGGTAAAGAAGGGATTGATCATTGCATTAAACGATCTTTCATGGAAGTGGATGGGTGTGAGGTTCAGAAGAAAAGTAGGTTGGCTCCTTCCAATAGCAAAACAAATTTACCAGTGGCAGAGGCTGATTGTCAGCCCCGCCAAGCAAGACTAGAAGAGATACGTGCTAAGTTGAAATTTGGTGGTATGATTGAAGTATGTCGTGACACGAGAGGAGGAGGAATTGTTATTTTTTGGAAAAAGGATGTCGATTTCTCTTTAGGCGCCCTTTCTCCAAACCATATCGATGGCATTTTGAACAAAGGGAAGGAGGATGAATGGAGGTTTACAGGTTTTTTTGGGGAGCCAGAAACATAGAATCATCATCTATCATGGACCTGCCTTCAGAGACTAAAGAATAGGAATTCGATTCCTTGGTTGTGTGCAGGTGATTTTAACGAGATTATTCGAAGTCATGAGAAAAAAGGAGGAAGACTAAGGTCTGAAAGACAAATGGTCGAATTTAGAGATGTTCTTGATGAGTGTGGATTTAGAGATCTTGATTTTATGGGAGGAAAATTAACATGGTGTAATGGCCATCTGGATGGCTTCACTATTTGGGAAATGTTAAATAGAGTGGTAGCAACCATGGAGTGGATAGAAAAATTTCCTGCCACTAAGGTGATGCACTTGGAGTGTGGTATGTCGGACCATAAACCAATCCTTATCTGCCTTAATGGGATACCAAAAGTCTGACAAAAACCATGGCGTTTTGAACACATGTGGTTGGAGGAAGAGGGGTGTTAGGAAACAGTTGAAGAAGCATGGTTACTTGAAGCTAATGGGCATGCCATGGCTCGGGTTGAAGGTAAGATTGGGCGCTGCCAATCAAAATTGAAATGGTGGAGTAGGGTGGCTATTAGAAACATTACTCGGTAATTAAAGGAAAAAAAAGAACAACTACACAAGGTAGAAGATGCAGCAATAGTTGGGAAATCCATGAGTAGGGTGTTTCAGCTAAAGAGGGAGATAAATGAATTTCTTTCCAGGGAGGAAAAATGTGGTGGCAAAGATCACGCACTTTATGGCTATACGAAGGGGATGGAAATACTAAATTTTTCCATAGTCAAGCTACTCATAAATACTGGCGTAACAGAATTGAGGTGTTAGAAAATTTGGTGGGGGGAAGGTGTGAGGAAGAAGGGGAAATAGCAAATATACTGATTGAATTCTATAACCATTTATTTTCCTCATCCTCTCCAGATCAGATCAAGGAAGCTCTAGAAGCCACTCCATTAGTGATTACAGATGAGATGAACAATGAACTTGCTACCCCTTTTCAAAGAATTGAAGTGGAATTAGTTATGAAATAGATGGATCCACTAAAAGCCCCCGGTCTGGATGGGATGCCTCCATTATTTTTCCAACAATTTTGGCCAACCGTAGGGGAGGATGTCACAGAAGCAGTCCTAACTTGCCTCAATTCTGGTACTATTTCTCCTCCCATCAATCAAACCTTCATTACACTCATTCTGAAGGTAAAAAGCTCGGTAAAAGTTTTTGAATTCCATCCTATAGCACTTTGTAATACTCTTTACAAGATTATTTCTAAAGTTCTAGCAAATAGACTTAAGAAAATATTACCTTGTGTTATTTCGAAATCTCAAACTACCTTTCAGTTTAGTAAAGTTATTTCTGATAATATTTTGGTGGCATTTGAAACTCTACATCATATGAAATCTTAAAAATCTAAGAAGACCAGTTTTATGGCTATAAAGTTAGGTATGAGCAAGGTGTATTATAGAGTTGAATGAAAGTTTTTGATAAAGATTATGAAGAAAATGGGCTTTTGTGAAAAATGGAGGTCTCTTATTTTTGAGTGCATTAGCACGGTGTCTTATTTGATTTTGGTGAATGGTGAGCCTAAAGGAGATATTAAACCTTCAAGAGGGATTAGACAAGGCGACCCTTTGTCACCCTACGTTTTTATGCTATGCTCGAAAGGGTTAAACAGGTTGCTCCAAAGGGCAGCTCATAATGACAAAATTAGGGGTTTCTCCTTATGTAAAAATGACCCAAAAATCTCACATCTATTTTTTGCAGATGATAGCTTGGTGTTTTGTCGAGCTACTATGTCTGACTTACGAGAAATCCAAGCCATTCTCTCCTTATATGAATGTGCTTCAGGTCAAAAGCTTAACTGGGAGACAACTTCCATGTTTTTTAGCAAGGCAGCAAGTGAAGGGATAAGGAAGGAGATTTCAGACTTCTTGGGGGTACCGGAGGTTAAAGAATATGGAAAGTACCTTGGCTTGCCAGTGGTGGTTGGAAGGAATAAAAAAGCGAGCTTAAGATACATAAAGGAAAGGGTATGGAATAAACTACAAGGTTGGAGAGAAAAACTCGTCACAAGCAAGTAGAGAAGTTCTATTAAAGGCGGAGGTGCAAGCAATTCCGACCTTCACCATGAGTTGCTTCAAATTACTGGTGAGTCTTTGCAATGAGATTGAGACTATGATTCGAAAATTCTATTGGGGGCATAAGGGGGAGCAAAGAAAGATCCATTGGAAAAAATGGGAAACTCTTAGAAAACCAAAGCTGGAGGGAGGCATGGGGTTCAAAGACTTGGAAAAATTCAATGATGCTATGTTGGCTAAACAGGTATAGAGGCTGTTAAAGGACCAGAATTCTCTCTTCTATCGTGTCTTCAAGGACAAATATTTTCCAAGGGGTTCAGTTTTGGAAGCTACAACCTCAACCGGGTCCTATGCTTGGCAAAGTATTATGAAAGCAAGTAAGGTAATCTTAAAAGGAATGCAGTGGAGGATTAGAGATGGGAAGAGCATTGATATTTACTGTGACAATTGGCTTTCAGGTGGGGGGTCTTCAAAAGTTATTTCCCCATGGGTACCTGAGTTAGAAGGGGCTAAAGTTTCAGCTCTCACATCCCCTGTTACAGGTACTTGGGATCAAACTCTGCTGCATCATCATTTCTTTACTTTTGAAGCCCAACGTATCATGGCTATCTCTTTGTGCCTAACAAACCAGGGAGATGTATTAATATGGCCTGGTGGTTCCAATGGAGAGTATTCGGTCAAATCAGGATATAAACAGTTGTGTGAGGAGGAAAATAGTTTAGCGGCATTGGCCTTAGATGGTTCACTCCAAAAATCTTTTTGGAAGTGTATTTGGAAGATCCGGGTTCCAAATAAAATAAAAACATTTCTTTGGCGGGTCTGCTCTAATGCACTACCTACAAAAGTGAACTTGAAAAGAGGAAAATCCTTGAAGACACATGATGTAGCACCTGCCTTTCAGCACAAGAGACTACCTTTCATGCTATCTAGAGTTGTGAAGAATTACAAAAAGTATGATTCCCCTGTTTCAACTTGGTTAGAGCAAAGTACCTGAGCATCAGAGAGGTTTAGGAGCTGATTAATTTGGTTGGGATGTAGAAACAGAGGTTGGAATTGTTCACGGTAGTGGCGTGGTTCATATGGAATTGAAGGAACAAAATACGACTCAAAGAACCCAGTTTGGACAAGAGAAAAATTTTCAGTGTAGCAGCGCAATACCTCTCGGATTTCCAGTTGAAATTCCCGATGAAAGTGGTCAAGCCTCCAACAATTAAGGAGAAATGGAGTCCCCCTTTGGGCGAGTCGTATAAAACCAATTATGATGGAGCAATGTTTGAAGACTCGGAAGAGGCAGGGATCAGAGTGGTTGTTTGCAATGCTAAGGGAGAAGTGTTAGTTGCACTTTCAGAGAAAATTCCCTACCTCGACTTGGTAGATTTGGTGGAGGTCTTAGCTGCAAGAAGGGCAGTTCTGTTCATTATGGAATTGGGTATATCGCAATCAGTCTTTGAAGGAGGCTCAGAGGTAGTTTACAAGGCTTTGAAAGTAGCTGAGGTGGGTCATCCTTCAATCGGTCAATATGTGAAAGACATCATGTCTATTGTCGGTTCGCTTCGAACCTTCTCTTTCTCTCATATTAGGAGGCAGGGTAATTGTGTGGCTCATGCCTTAGCCAAGAGAGTAAGATTTTTTTTTTCTTGTTATTAGTCTGGATGGAGCATGGTCCTTCAGATGTGATTCCATTTGTAGTTTCAGATTTCTAGTTTTCTAATAATATTTCGAGGTATTGATTCTAAAAAAAAAAAAGACTTGAGTTTGAATCAAGCTTACAAATAATATTCAAGTTTGATCTCGTTATAAAGTATAAAAGCTTGAGCTCGGCTCGAGTTTGGCTTGACTAGTGCTTAGCTTGATTCACTAATCAAGCCAAACTCGAGCTCAATATCAAGCTTAAAGTCAGCTCAATATTATGTTTTTGAGCTTAAAATTCAACACAACTATACTATCAAGTCCATATCAAGCTTGTTCTAGTCTATTTAGTTTGGATGAGCTTTTTCAACTCCTAATTAATTTAAGTTGTAGAAAGATATGAGTTTATTTGTCAAGCTCATATCAATTTTTTTACCAAACCCATAAATAAGCCTAAGTTCAACTTGTTTTGTATCGAATTCTTATGTTCACGAGCTTGTTTATGAACAAATTTTTTACTTGGGCTCGGCTCGTTTATTAAACAAGCCTAAAACTACAGGTTAATCTTGACTTGCTTATAAACAAACAAATATGAACAAGTTTTTTATCGAGGCAAGCCTAAGCCATTTATGAACAACTTTGTTCATTTACAACCTAGGTAACATAATATAATAATTATTCCTATTGTGTTAACTATTCTGTAGTTTGATTATATTTTTGTTATAGGGAAAAAATTATTTATGAATAGTTAAAAAAAAGAAATAACAACTCTCCCTAAAATGATTATAATAGTTATTTCTTGATAAATGTAATAATTTATAAATTTAATATATTTTCAAATAAACAAATTTTATATATACACATAACAATCATGATAATAAAAAGTCATAAAAAAACCAATTTTCTCTCTTAAATTTTAAAAAAAAATATGTTTAAGAAATATAATTGTATGAGGAAAATATTTTCTAAAATTATAAAAAAATAAAAAGTAAAATTTATTTTTAAAGTACAAAAGAAAAAGAAAAAGGTAAAAGCCTAAAACAAAGAAAATGGTAAATAGTTAAAAGTAAAGGGGGGCACCGCATGCAAAACCGCATTTGTCAAGTCAGGCCCTCCGGTAGTCGAAGACTCGAAACGAAAGGACTGTTTGTTTGTGTGTGTCAGCTTCTCACTACGCTTATATATATATATATATATATACGCTCTCTCACTTTTCTTTCTTCTTTTCCAAGGCCCTTTCAAATTACTCTTTTTTTTTTTTTTTTTTACCAAAACTAAACCAACCCGACGCAAAAGCAAAATTCAATTCTATACCACCCTCAACGACAACAACAACATTTTGTTTAGTTTATATATAAAAAAACACACACACACACAAAATAAAAACTCTGCGAGCGAGACCCTCAAACCCCTCTCTCTCTCTCTTCGCTTTGGGGTTCGCCTCTCTCTCTTTCTCTCTCTAAAATCTCTCTCTCTTTTCTTCTTCTTCTTCTCGGATGTGAATTCATCCGTCGCTCTCTTCTCTCTCCTTTCTCAGGTACTCTCTCTAACTTCTATTTCTCTGTATAAATCCGATCTATGTGTATCTATTTTGGAGAATCGAAACGCAGCGTTTTGTGTTTTGCTTGTTTTGGTTGAAATATAGGGTTTTGAGTGTTAGTTCAATCTTTTGATTTTTTTTCTGTTTCTTTTTCTTTTTTTGTTTCTGATTTTTTTTGTTTGTTTTTGTGTTTTTGAAAAACAGTAAAGTAGACCAGTCTGGAGAAGTGAGATGGCATCGATAAGATCGACCTTGCCGTCGCGGCTGCGGCAACTTTTGTCCGGCGAGGGCTCCTTCGTTCCCTCCGTTAAACTCGACTCCGAAACCGTGAGTTTTCGCTATTCAACCATATATATGTATCAATTTCTATATTGACATGTTTATGTATACACAGAGAGAGAGAGAGAGAGTGTGATATAAACAGCAGCTGCTTGTGAATATAGGGTTTTGTCAGAATTGTTAGGGTTTTTCTTGTTTGACCTGTACATTTTGACTGCTTTAGATTTGATATATGTGATATATAGGGTTTTTTTTTTTTGGTTTTTTTTTTTTAATTGGTTAGGCTTTTTAATCATTGTTTGGCTGATGGTATTGGTGCTCGTTTGGTAAAGCTTATCTCTTTTTCAATGCTCTTGGGGCATGAGCATAAACTCCTTAACCAGTCAGGAGTGAATGCCCTTGAATTACCTGGCAACGGGTTCTGGCGGGTGGGGTATAGTAGGTTTTACTGGCTAGAGACGAGTCCAAAGGGCTCTTCTTTTATATAAAAAAAATTAAGCTTTTTTATTTTATTTTTTATTTATTTATTTTTTGATAGGTAATAAAACTTTTATTGAAAAAATTGAACATCATGTTCACGATGGTGAACACTTTGAACAATGAAACAAATACACGAAGATCAAGAGCTACAGAAAAAAAAAAAAAAATATATATATATATATATATTTTCTACAGAAAAAAAAAAAAAAAATATATATATATATATATATTTTTAAGATTCGACTTTAAACTTCACTTTTTCAAAAATGCCACCATTTGGGCATTTGGCCGGTTATTTGAAACATTTTTTCTTCTTCTACTAGGCTGTAGTTTTTATCTGACTGAGAGGTTTGCTTCGTAATTTTGTTACTAATATAGCTCAACTGGCACCTCCTCCTTTTGTTTTTAAGAGTAAGGTGGAGGGTGAGGTCATGGGGTTCAAGACTACTGGGTGTGTGTATAATTACCAATAATTTTTTTTTTTAATTTTTGTGTGACTGATCAATTTTATTTATATTTTATGCCCTGGTAAGCATTATTTAGTGCCGTTTGAATCTCCTTTCTTGTATATGGTGCAAGTTGTTTCATAATTTTTTTAGCTTTTGTTTCCACTTGGGTCAGTGCACAGCATGATTGTCATTGTAGCTCTTATTTTTATTCCCTGAGGGTTTGGCTTTTGGGCCTGTATTTTTTGTAGAATTGTGCATGTGGGGTGTAGTAGAAAAAAGTATGCAAGCAATAGAAGTTCTTATTTTTAATTTTTTTGATATATCAATTGTTTGGGGGTGGGGGGGGGGGGATTTCACCCCTAAACGTCTTTGTTAGAAACACCAAGAGGTGCTAGTTGAGCTACAAGGCTTTTGGCATAAGAAGTTGAGAAACATTTATAAATTGTAACTCCATGTATTTGTACATGTATGCAATTGTAAGTCAAATTGTGAATTATGTAATACCAATAGTATGAATAATAGGATCAATATGCTGAATTAGTTTAAACATTATGATAGCTTGTGTTGATTTTCTTACTAATTGGAACCACCAAATGAAATTTTAATTTTTTATTTAATGAATATGTGGTCTGTATTAGCATTTTGCAAGCGTTTTCTGCACATAATGCTTGTTTAGTGAAGTTGGGATTATGATCCATAAATAAATTTGTTTATGGGAGAAAAAGTGCAAATTGAAATTTAAACGAGGATGACATGGTGAGTAATTAAAGGACAATGTGCTTACCAAAGGTAGCAATTTTGATGACATAGTTGCACTTTTGGACTGTTTACCTAATTGTTACGTATACGTTAAAATTGTTCAAAAATGTTTTTGTCTAATTTTACATGGTTTTAAATCATCAATGGGTGCTTATACTAGGCCTACTTGATACTTAAATACCATATGGGTGTGTTCATGCAACTTTGCTTGTAATGCAAACAGTGGGGTAGAAAAGGTCAGATCTCAGTGATAACCTAGGTTCTAGTCACTTGATACCTAGATCATTCATCTGAGTGATGAGATGGTAGAAATGGAAGGTAATCTGCAACTAAAACATTAAAATATGTTTTTCCGTATTTAAAAGCGAGCTTACATTAGAATAAACTATTTGAGCTTAATGATCTTTGTAATTTTAGAGTTCTTGTGTAATTTTCAGCTAGTATACTCCCGGTATGCTTGTTGATTTTTTTTTTTCTAATACAATTTATCTCTTTTAAACAAAAAAGTGCTTACATTATAATTTGGATCGTGATTTATCTACAGGTACCTACATATCTATAAATCCAGCTTCTTTAGATTAATTCTGCCTTTTGAATTTGGTTACTGTTTTAATGAGTCTGAATATTACTTCTTAATTTTGAGATTTTAACAGCAATTTTCAGATAGTGTCACTGAATTTTCTCTCCTTTTTAAATTGAGTACTTAGTTTGTTGCCAAGTCCCTATGATAAATTGTTGTTTGTTTATTTTATAGTCCTCCATGTGTTTTGACTTATTGTTTTTTCATGTTTGTGTGTTTTATAGGTCCTCGTTAACCTTCTATTTTGAATAATTGTTTATTCTGCTGCTATTGATTTTTATGTTGTCAAAAAGTTGTAAACTTCCAAAGTATTTAAAATGGACATTACTGTATGTGTTGAGTTTACCTATGTGGTGTCATTGCAGTAATGTATGCAATCTGTGTGTGTGCGCATTTTTTGGCTGTGGAATGTAAACTGCACCCCTTGCATGGTGTCAGGGGCTCAGGAATGTGGAGAAGATTTGACCCCTTTGCGCTAGCAACTACTGCTAGCTTATCATAGGAAATATTATATAAATCGATTAATTTCATGAAGGGGGGCTGAGTCAACATGAAGCTTCCCTTTAATTTTTCCCTTGTTCTTATTCAACTGGAGGTAGCGATTAGTTGTGTTAGACTGGTATTGCATGTGTAAGGGGGATGGGGAAACTAGGAATCATCTTCTTCTCCATTGCACTGTTGCTAGAGGGTTGTGGAATGTGGTTTTCTGGGTTATGCCAAGAGGTGCTGTGGAGCTCTTAGCTAGTTGGTTGGGCAAGGTTAGCAGGTGCAGTCCAATATGGAGCATGATCCCCTATTTTCTCATGTGGGGTATTTGGCGGGAGAGGGATGCTCAGACTTTTGAGGGTTTCATGATCAAGACTTTCTTTAAGTGGATGAATGTTTTAGTCTAATATTATTTTTCTACTTTGCCTGATTTGTTTGATTGTTGTAGTTTTTTCATGTTTAATTTCTGTGTACTTATATATTTCTTGTGTACATGGGTGGGCACTCTTTCTGTTTAATCAATGAAATTTTACTTGTCCCCCCCAAAAAAAAAAAAAAAAAAAAATCTTATTATTATTCTACCTTTATTGTGCTAAAAACATTGACTCTTTATCATAACATGCAGCCGCCAAAAATCAAAGCCTTTATTGATAAGGTGATCCAGTGTCCATTACAAGATATAGCAATACCTCTTTCTGGTTTTCGTTGGGAGTACAGTAAGGTAATAGCATGCTATTTTGGCTGTATGCAGTTCTGTTTTGTTTTGTTTTTATTTTCAAAATTTTAATTTTTAAATTCCTTTTTTTTATTTGTTGCTTTTAATACAGGGGAACTTTCACCATTGGAGGCCGCTGTTTCTGCATTTTGATACATATTTCAAGACATACCTTTCTTCTAGGAATGACCTCCTCATGTCAGATAAAATTTTAGAAGATGATAGCCCATTTCCTAAACATGCAGTTTTACAAATTCTACGAGTAATGCAAACAATTTTAGAGAATTGCCATAACAAGAGTTCATTTGATGGCTTAGAGGTATGTTGATTTTGTGTCACAAGTCGTGTTTTACTGAGTAAAGTTGGACATGAAACTATGTACCTGGATCTTTTATCACGAGCCTTGTTAGCTTTAGGTGCTATTATATTATATTATCTCTTTTATTTCAACTGGTTCTTTTCTAATATATATTATAACGTTTCTCCCTCTTCAGAATTTCAAACTCCTACTTGCATCAACAGATCCTGAGATTCTTATAGCTACACTAGAAACTCTATCTGCACTCGTGAAAATTAATCCCTCCAAGCTGCATGGAGGTGGGAAGTTGATTGGTTGTGGCTCAGTGAACAGCTATCTACTGTCTCTAGCACAGGGGTGGGGAAGCAAGGAGGAGGGCTTAGGTTTGTATTCTTGTGTAATGGCAAATGAGAGAACCCAGGAGGAAGGGCTTTGCTTGTTCCCATCTGATGTGGAAAATGACTCTGACAAGTCTCATTGCCGGATAGGCTCTACCCTTTATTTTGAAATGCATGGGCTTAATGCTCAAAGCGCTGAGGAAAATAGAGGCAATCAAAGTACTTCTTTGAGAGTTATACAGATACCGGATCTGCATTTACGGAAGGAGGATGATCTGTTACTGTTGAAACAGTGCATTGAACAGTACAATGTACCTCCTGAGCTCCGGTTTCCTTTGCTAACAAGAATTAGATATGCTCATGCTTTCCGTTCACCCAGAATATGCAGGCTGTACAGCCGGATTTGCCTTCTTGCATTTGTTGTGCTTGTTCAGTCTAATGATGCTCATGACGAACTTGTGTCATTTTTTGCTAATGAGCCAGAGTATACAAATGAGTTAATCAGGATTGTGCGGTCTGAAGAATCTGTTTCTGGAACCATTAGGACACTTGCAATGCTTGCCTTGGGAGCTCAGTTAGCCGCATACACATCATCTCATGAGCGGGCACGGATTTTGAGTGGATCTAGTATCAGTTTTGCTGGGGGGAATCGCATGATACTTCTGAATGTGCTTCAGAGGGCTGTTTTATCGCTGAAGACCTCCAATGATCCATCCTCACTTGCCTTTGTTGAAGCACTTCTTCACTTCTATTTGCTCCATGTTGTTTCATCCTCGAGTTCCGGGAGTAACATTAGGGGGTCAGGCATGGTTCCTACATTCTTACCTCTTTTGGAGGATTCTGATCCTACCCATATGCATCTTGTCTGTTATGCTGTTAAAACTCTACAAAAGCTCATGGATTACAGTAGTTCAGCTGTTTCCCTGTTTAAAGAGTTGGGTGGAGTTGAGCTTTTGGCTCAAAGACTGCAGATAGAAGTACATAGGGTTATTGGTTTAGCTGGGGCTAGTGATAATTCAATGATCATTGGTGAGAGCTCAAGACACAGTGATGATCAGTTGTACTCCCAGAAAAGGCTTATTAAGGTTTCACTGAAGGCACTTGGGTCTGCCACCTATGCCCCTGGCAACACTACTAGATCCCAACATTCCCATGAAAGTTCTTTACCTGCTACACTGTCACTGATATTTGGCAATGTAGATAAATTTGGAGGTGACATTTATTATTCAGCTGTGACTGTTATGAGTGAGATAATCCACAAAGACCCAACATGTTTTCCTGCTCTGGATGAGTTGGGTCTTCCAGCTGCCTTTTTATCATCGGTGGGAGCTGGTATACTGCCTTCGTCAAAGGCTCTAACATGTGTTCCTAATGGTCTTGGTGCCATTTGCCTTAATGCCAAAGGCTTAGAGGCAGTGAAGGAAGCTTCAGCATTACGGTTTCTTGTTGACATTTTCACCAGTAAGAAATATGTTACGGCAATGAATGATGCTATTGTTCCTTTGGCAAATGCTGTGGAAGAGCTTTTACGCCACGTATCTTCTCTGAGAAGCACTGGTGTTGATATTATCATAGAAATTGTTAATAAGATTGCTTCTTTTGGGGACAGTAACTGTTCAGGGTCTTTGGGGAAATTAGGTGGGGGCACTGAAATGGAAATGGATCCTGAAGACAAAGGCAGTGAAGGCCATTGCTGTTTGGTTGAAAAAGTTGATTCAGCCACAGAAGGGATCAATGATGAGCAGTTCATCCAGCTGTGCATCTTTCATTTGATGGTAATGGTTCACAGGACTATGGAAAACTCTGAAACATGTCGGTTATTTGTGGAGAAGTCGGGAATTGAAGCTTTACTGAAGCTTCTTCTAAGGCCTAGTATTGCACAGTCATTTGATGGGATGTCTATTGCTTTGCATAGCACCATGGTTTTCAAAGGTTTTACTCAAAATCACTCTGCTCCACTAGCACGTGCTTTCTGTTCCTCTCTTAGAGACCATCTGAAGAATGCTTTGACTGGATTTGGAGTGGCTTCAGGGTCCTTTTTGCTGGATCCAAAAATGGCACAGGATAGTGGAATATTTTCTTCACTTTTCCTTGTTGAGTTCCTTTTGTTTCTTGCTGCCTCAAAAGACAACCGTTGGGCAAGTGCATTGCTTACAGAATTCGGAAATGGTAGTAAGGATGTCCTGGAAGATATTGGGCGTGTACATCGAGAAGTTCTGTGGCAGATCTCTCTTCTTGAAGATGTCAAGCCTGAGGTAGAGGATGATGGTGTTGGTTCTTCCTCTGAGTCACAACAGTCAGAAACAAGTACAAATGGAACAGAAGAGCAAAGATTCAACTCTTTCAGGCAGATACTTGATCCATTACTGCGGAGGAGGACGTCTGGATGGAGTATTGAATCCCAGTTTTTTGACCTTTTAAACATATATCGTGATCTTGGTCGTCCTACCAGCTCTCAACAAAGACGCACTGATAGTCCTTCAAACTTGCGATTTGGAGCCAGTAATCAATTCCATCATTCAGATGCTGCTGGAGATGTTGGTAGAAAGGAATCTGATAAGCAGAGATCCTATTATACTTCTTGCTGCGACATGGTGAGGTCACTTTCTTTTCACATTACACATTTGTTTCAAGAGTTGGGGAAGGTAATGTTGCTTCCTTCTCGTCGACGGGATGATGTTTTGAATATTTCCCCCTCTTCAAAATCAGTGGCTTCTACTTTTGCATCCATTGCACTGGATCACATGAATTTTGATGGTCATGTAGTTCCGTCTGGAACTGAGGCGTCCATATCAACAAAGTGTCGGTACTTCGGTAAGGTTATTGATTTTATCGATGGCTTTCTACTGGACAGGCCAGATTCCTGTAATCCTGTTCTGCTGAATTGCTTGTATGGGCACGGAGTTATTCAATCAGTTTTGACGACATTTGAAGCCACCAGTCAATTGCTGTTTGCCGTCAACAGGACTCCTGCATCTCCCATGGAAACTGATGATGGGATTGTAAAGCAGGATGAAAATGAAGATACAGATCATTCATGGATTTATGGTCCTCTAGCTAGCTATGGGAAACTTATGGACCACTTGGTGACCTCATCTTTCATATTAGCTCCTTTTACAAAACACTTGCTTGCTCATCCTCTAACAACTAGTAATGTGCCCTTCCCACGGGATGCAGAGACTTTTGTAAAGGTTCTTCAGTCCATGGTGCTGAAGGCAGTGCTTCCTGTTTGGACTAACACTCAGTTTGTTGACTGCAGTTATGATTTCATTACATCTATTATTACTATAATTAGACATGTCTATTCTGGGATTGAAGTGAAAAATGTCAATAGCACTGGTACTCGTTTGACGGGGCCCCCTCCTAATGAAACTACTATTTCAACAATTGTTGAGATGGGTTTTTCCAGGTCTCGTGCTGAAGAAGCTCTGAGGCAAGTTGGATCAAACAGTGTGGAGTTAGCAATGGAGTGGTTGTTCTCCCATCCAGAGGAAACTCAAGAAGATGATGAACTTGCTCGTGCACTTGCCATGTCCCTTGGGAACTCTGAATCAGACACAAAGGAAGCAATTGCCAACGACAATACCCAGCAGCTTGAAGAAGAGATGGTCCAACTTCCTCCTGTTGAGGAGTTGTTATCTACTTGTACTAAGCTTCTGCAGATGAAGGACTCTCTTGCTTTTCCAGTTCGAGACCTGCTTGTGATGATATGCTCCCAAAATGATGGACAATACAGGTCTAATGTCATCTCCTTCATTGTTGACCGAGTTAGGGATTGTAGTTTGATTGCTGAAAGTGGAAATAGCACCATGCTATCTGCTCTTTTTCATGTTCTTGCACTAATTCTTAATGAAGATGAAGTGTCACGAGAAGTTGCTACAAAGAATGGTCTGGTTGCAGTTGCCTCAGATCTACTTTCGCAGTGGTGTTCTGGATTGGTTGGAAAGGAGAAATGCCAGGTTCCTATGTGGGTAACAACTGCTTTTCTTGCGGTTGACCGGCTCTTGCAGGTGGATCAAAAATTGAATTCTGAAATTGTAGAGCAGTTGAAGCGTGACGATGTTAATAGTCAGCAGGCATCTATCAGCATTGATGAGGATAAGCAAGCCAGATTGCAGTCTGCATTGGGATTAGTTCCAAAGCATACAGATATACACGAGCAGAAGAGGCTTATTGAGATTGCTTGTAGTTGCATCAAGAACCAGCTTCCCTCTGAGACGATGCATGCTGTTCTCCAACTATGTTCTACTCTTACCAGAACTCATTCTGTTGCTGTTAGTTTTTTTGATGCTGGGGGATTAAGTTTACTGCTTTCTTTGCCAACAAGTAGCCTTTTTCCTGGGTTTGACAATTTGGCTGCTTCTATTATCCGTCATGTTCTTGAAGATCCTCAAACTCTCCAGCAGGCAATGGAATCTGAGATAAAGCACAGTTTTGTGGCTGCCACTAATAGGCATTCAAATGGAAGAGTCACTCCCCGTAACTTCCTGTCAAATTTAAACTCTGTTATTTCACGGGACCCAGTAGTCTTTATGCAGGCTGCTCAGTCTGTGTGCCAAGTTGAGATGGTTGGGGAAAGGCCCTATGTTGTCTTGCTGAAAGATCGTGACAAGGATAAGTTCAAAGAGAAAGAAAAATCATTGGAGAAAGAAAAAATACAAAATACTGAAGGGAAAGTTTCTTTGGGCAATGTCAATTCAGTTGCTTCTGGGACAGAGCATGGAAAAAGTAATGATCTGAATTCAAAGAGTGTCAAAGTTCATCGGAAATCTCCTCAGAGCTTTATAAATGTGATTGAGCTTCTTTTAGATTCTGTTTGTACTTTTATTCCTCCCCTGAAAGATGATGTGGGTGTGGATGTTATTGATACCCCATCATCAACTGACATGGACATTGATGTCACTGCGATTAAGGGAAAAGGAAAAGCCATTGCCACCACGTCTGAAGAGAATGAAGCCAATGGTGATGAAGCTTCTGCATCACTTGCGAAGATTGTATTTATATTGAAGTTTTTGACTGAGATTCTGCTGATGTATGCTTCATCTGTGCACATTCTTCTTCGGAGAGATGCTGAAATTAGTAGTTGCAGGGGTGCTCAACAAAAGGGTCCTGCTGGTGTACACATGGGTGGAGTATTTCATCACATTCTTCACAAGTTTCTTTTATATTCTCGGAGTTCAAAAAAGGACAAGAAAATAGATGGCGACTGGAGGCATAAACTAGCAACCAGGGCTAGCCAGTTTTTGGTTGCATCTTGTGTCCGCTCCGCAGAGGCAAGGAGGAGGGTTTTAACAGAGATCAATTGTATATTTAATGAGTTTGTTGATTCATGTAATGGTTCTAGCCCACCAGGAAATAATATCCCTGCTTTTGTCGATCTGCTTAATGATGTACTGGGCGCTCGTACACCTACTGGTTCATACATTCTAGCAGAAGCTTCTGCCACATTTATAGATGTTGGTCTGGTTAGGTCATTGACTTGTACTCTCCAAGTGTTGGACCTGGACCATGCTGACTCGCCTAAAGTTGTTACGGGTCTAATTAAAGCTCTGGAGTTGGTAACCAAGGAACACATCCATGCTGCTGATATGAAGGGTGATAACTCAACAAAACCTTCTGATCTTACTCAACCCGGAAGAACGGATAATACTGGTGACACGTCTCAGTCTATGGAAACAGCATCTCAATTCAATCATGATTCTGAGCCAGCTGACAATGTTGAGCCTTATAATGCTGTCCAAACTTATGGGGGCTCTGAGGCTGTTACAGATGACATGGAACATGACCAAGATCTTGATGGAAGTTTTGGTCCTGCTACTGGGGACGACTATATGCATGAAAATTCTGATGATGCAAGGGGTCTTGACAATGGCATTGATACTGTTGAATTACAATTTGAAGTCCAGCCTCATGGACAAGAGAATCTTGATGAAGATGACGATGAGGAGATGTCTGGGGAGGAAGGGGATGAAGTTGATGAAGATGACGATGAGGATGATGAGGAGCATAATGATCTGGAGGAAGATGAAGTCCACCATCTGCCCCATCCTGACACGGATCAAGATGATCATGAGATTGATGATGATGATTTTGATGAGGAAATAATGGAGGAAGAAGAAGAGGATGATGAGGATGATGAGGATGGAGTAATACTTAGGCTGGAGGAGGGCATAAATGGAATAAATGTTTTAGATCATATTGAGGTTTTTGGTAGAGACAGTTTCCCCAATGAAACTCTCCATGTGATGCCAGTTGAAGTTTTTGGTTCTAGACGTGAAGGGCGTACTACATCCATCTACAGTCTTTTGGGCAGAACTGGTGACAATGTTACCCCATCAAGACATCCTCTTCTACTGGGACCTTCATCCTCAGTACACTCAGCTGCTCCTCGGCAATCTGGTAAGCTCCTTCCATGGATGGTTTTTTAGACCTTGGATTCTTACATTTGGTTGTGGCTTAATTCTTTCATCTATGTTAATATTTAAAGTTCTTTACCTCTGATGCTGGAACCCACTGTTGCAGATAATGCCCGTGACATGGTCTTTTCAGATAGGAACTTGGATAGCACCTCGTCACGGTTGGATTCTATTTTCCGATCCCTGAGGAATGGGCGCCATGGACACCGTTTGAACTTGTGGATAGATGATAGTCAGCAAACCAGTGGTTCAAATGCAGGTGTAGTGCCACAAGGCCTTGAGGAGCTGCTTGTTTCCCAATTGAGGCGACCGACACCTGAGCAGCCTTCTCAACAGAACACAACAGCAGAGGAGCCTCAAAGTAAAGGCGAAGGTGATCAGTTACAGGAATCAGAAGCAGGTGCAAGGCCTGAAACTGCTCTTGAAAGCAATGTAAACAATGAATGTGGTAATGCATCACGTCCAACTGCAGTAATCGATAGCTCTGGCAATGCTAATGAAAGGCCTACTGCTAGTGAGTCTCTACAAGGAACAGATGTGTCCAGTGCACAATCACAATCTGTTGAAATGCAGTTTGAACACAATGACGCAGCTGTACGAGATGTTGAAGCTGTGAGCCAAGCAAGTAGTGGAAGTGGGGCGACAATAGGCGAGAGCCTTCGAAGCCTAGATGTTGAAATTGGAAGTGCTGATGGCCATGATGATGGAGGAGAAAGGCAAAATTCTGCAGATAGAATGCCGTTGGGTGATGCACAGGCAGCTCGTGCAAGAAGGACAGTTGTGTCTTTTGGGAATTCAACTGCTGTTGGTGGGAGAGATGCATCTCTTCATAGTGTAACTGAAGTTTCAGAAGGTTCTAGCCGAGAAGCAGATCAGGATGGTCCAGCTGCAGAACAGCAAATCAATAGTGATGCTGGTCCTGGGGCAATTGATCCTGCATTCCTGGATGCTCTTCCAGAGGAGTTGCGTGCTGAAGTTCTTTCTGCACAACAGGGTCAAGTTGCTCAGCCCTCGAATGCTGAACCACAGAATGCTGGAGATATTGATCCAGAATTCCTTGCAGCCCTTCCCCCTGATATCCGAGCTGAAGTTCTAGCACAGCAGCAAGCACAAAGGCTACATCAATCTCAGGAGCTGGAAGGTCAACCTGTTGAAATGGACACGGTCTCAATAATTGCAACATTTCCTTCAGATTTGCGGGAAGAGGTACTTTGTCCTTGGAGTGTGTTTTCTACGATTATTTAGTAATTAGCGAAACAAATGTAGAATTGAAAGTGAGTCTCTTTACAGTTTTCATATGTTTCTCCATCAGGTTCTATTAACTTCATCTGATGCTATCCTTGCAAATCTCACGCCTGCTCTTGTTGCGGAGGCAAATATGTTACGTGAACGATTTGCAAACCGATATAGTCGCACCATCTTTGGTATGTACAGGAATCGCAGAGGTGAGCCTTCAAGAAGAGATGAAGGTATAGGATCTGGACTTGGAAGAGCTGGGGGGAGTGTTGCCCGTAGGTTGGTTGGAGTCAAGCTAGTTGAAGCTGATGGAGCTCCTCTGGTTGACACAGATGCCTTGCATGCCATGATTAGGCTGCTTCGTGTAGTTCAGGTATAAACTTTGATATGTCCATGTCCTTCATGATCAATGCATATTTTTTTTGAGTAACATGATCATTCCATTAAATGGACATAATTTTGCAGCCGCTGTACAAAGGTCAGCTGCAGAGGCTTCTTTTGAATTTATGCGCTCATTATGAAACCAGAACTTCTCTGGTGAAGATTCTTATGGACATGTTAATGCTTGATACAAGAAAGCATGTAAACAACTTGAGTGCTGCTGAGCCTTCTTTTCGGCTTTATGCTTGCCAGAGTAATGTGATGTATTCACGTCCTCAGTCTTTTGACGGTAAGACTTCTTATTTAATCTATCCATGTGAAAGTTTTGGTTGTCCACATGATCGTTATTGAGTCAAGCTTGTTCAAGAATGTGTGGATCATGGTCTTAGATTATCTGTTGATTGACTTATACATTGTAATTTGAGCTCCTGGTGCTTTGAAGGATGTTGAAGCTACTCAGTGTTGATCAGGTTCTATCTAGTGTTAATCTATGTTTCTTCGCAGTCCGAGTAGTAGTATGAAAAATGTAAATCTTTGTTTTTTGAGTTTTAAAATGGACAGGAGAGAGGTTAGAAATAGTTAAAATGACTATTGATGGTTGCCAAGAGCCTTGTAGCTGGTGTTTCCAACCGAGGCATCCAGGGTTTAAATCCCCCTCTAGGCTCCAACTATCGAATTATCCTAAAAAAAAGAAAAAATAGAAGACTTTTGATGGATTTTTAAAACTCTTTTGTTGCAGCTCAGTGATTTTGACATGCATAAAAAGACATTTGTTCTGATGTCAGTGATTTTGACATGTAGTAGTAGGCAACTAGTCACCAGCTTACCATGTATTTGTTCTTGTAGGTGTTCCCCCCTTGGTATCTCGGCGAATTCTTGAAACTCTTACATATTTGGCTCGGAATCACCCATCTGTGGCAAAGATTTTGCTTCAATTTAGGCTGCCTCACCCTGCTTTACTAGAGCCAGAAAATGCTGATCAGGGACGGGGTAAAGCTGTGATGGTTGTTGAAAAAGATGAAATGGATAGGAGTGAGAATCAAGAAGGATATATATCCCTTTCGTTGCTTTTGAGCCTCTTGAGTCAACCCCTTTATTTGAGGAGTATAGCGCATCTTGAACAGGTGATGCTTTGCACAATGCAGTATTTGGTTTTCTTATATTGGTTCATTTAATCTTTGTTCATAAGGTTGACATGATTGTATGTTCTTCTTTTCAGCTTCTTCACTTATTGGAGGTTATCATTGATAATGCTCAAGGTAAGTCAGATATATCTGACAAATCTGGGGCATCTGCTTCTGAACAACCATCTGGTCCAGAAAGTTCCACATCAGATGTTGGGATGAATAGAGAACCTGGCCAAATTTCTTCCGGGGTTTCCACATCGTCAAAAGATGTTGATTCTTCCAAACCCACCACTTCTGATGCACCTAAGGAAGTTGATTCTCGAACTGTACTGCTTAGCCTGCCGCAAGCAGAACTTCGACTTCTATGCGCATTGCTTGCTCGAGAGGGGTATGATGTGGCTTTTGGCATATATAAATTGCATTTTCTCTGCCATTGTATCCTATGAACTGTTATACTTTTGACTACTAAAACCTGGATAGCTGGATTTCTCTTGTTGGCCATGTTTTGGTGTACACTTTTGAAATTTTTTCACTTCCGTCCATTCATTGATATATATGTGTGTTTTTTAATTTTTTGTTGGGGGGAAGGGGGTGGTTAGGCTGTGTCTCACTCATGAGTTGTACCTAATGCATCTGCTGTGCAGACATTATTGTGGTTAGAGATGGCCATGGAACACTCAGCATGTATTTGATACAGGACTGACACACACTTGCACTGTTGCTTCTATTAAGTTCATTGTGACATGTCTACCGATTTGGTTTGAATATTTGTGTTCAGAGTGGATTTCATTTTGGCTTTTCACATTGACTAGTATATACACTTACTCTGACAAATCATGTCCCCAGGTTGTCAGATAATGCATATGCTCTAGTGGCGGAGGTAATGAAGAAATTGGTGGCAAATGCTCCAACTCATTGTCGTCTTTTTATTACTGAGCTAGCAGTAGCTGTTCAAGGTTTGGCTAGATCTGCTATGTCTGAGTTAGGCACGTTTGGTGAAACTTTGGATGCACTCCTCAGTACATCATCTTCTGATGGATCTGCAATCTTAAGGGTTCTGCAGGCATTAAGCTCTCTTGTTGCATCACTGAAAGAGAAAGAGAATGATCCAAAAATTCTTCCTGAAAAGGAGTATACAGCTGCTCTTTCTCAGGTATGGGACATTAATTCAGCTTTGGAGCCTCTATGGCTGGATCTGAGCACTTGCATAAGTAAAATAGAGACTTATTCAGATTCAGTGCCTGATTTGCTAACTTCATCTAAAGCATCCACCTCTAAACCCTCTGGTGTAATGACGCCGCTTCCTGCGGGTTCTCAGAACATCTTACCATACATAGAATCTTTCTTTGTGGTGTGTGAGAAGTTACATCCAGTGCAGCCAGGCTCTAGTCATGAATTTAGTATTGCAGCAGTTTCAGAGGTTGAGGATGCTAGCACTTCTGCTGGCCAACAGAAAACCTCAGGCCATGCTTTGAAAGTTGATGACAAAAACGTTGCTTTTGTGAAGTTTTCAGAGAAGCATAGGAAGTTGCTAAATGCTTTCCTTCGGCAAAACCCTGGGTTGCTGGAGAAATCGTTCTCCCTCATGCTGAAGGTTCCTAGATTCATTGATTTTGACAACAAGCGTGCTCACTTCAGATCAAAAATCAAACATCAACATGATCATCATCACAGTCCTTTAAGAATTTCTGTAAGGAGAGCTTACATTCTTGAAGATTCATATAATCAGCTGCGTATGAGATCCACTCAGGATCTGAAGGGAAGGTTGACAGTTCACTTTCAAGGAGAGGAAGGTATCGATGCAGGTGGACTTACAAGGGAGTGGTACCAATTGCTATCCAGGGTTATTTTTGACAAGGGAGCACTGCTTTTTACAACAGTGGGCAATGAATCAACATTTCAGCCAAACCCTAACTCTGTTTTCCAAACAGAACATCTTTCATATTTCAAATTTGTTGGACGAGTGGTGAGTATGTTATTTTGTTGTGCATATTGGGCTGAGATGCTGGTTGTATGGTTTTTGCTTATGCCTTCTTACCTTTTCAGGTTGGAAAAGCACTTTTTGATGGGCAACTATTGGATGTCCATTTCACTAGATCTTTCTACAAGCATATATTGGGGGCAAAAGTTACTTATCATGACATTGAAGCCATTGATCCTGATTACTTTAAAAACCTTAAGTGGATGCTTGAGGTAGGCTATGTGCAACTCTTCCCCCTCCCCACACACCCCCCCCCCCGCCTTTAGAAGGTTTCAGTGCACTTCAAGGAATTTCAGGCTCACAAAAGTTTCAGATACACAAAGCATATGGCAGCCCTGATCACTTGCCTTCAGCTCATACTTGGTATATATATTTTTCCTTAAATATTTCTTGTCTTTGATCACTTAACTTCAATTTATGATCTTTGTTAATACTCTGTTGCTACTAACATTGTTATTGGTATAAATGTTCTTGATTTTTACTCTTGATTTATGCAGTTTCAACCAATTGGATCTACCAGAGTATCCCTCTAAACAACACTTAGAGGAGAGACTACTGCTTGCAATTCATGAAGCCAATGAAGGATTTGGATTCGGTTGATAATCATTAAGGGAGGCTTCAAAGTAGCCATGTAGATAATATAGATTATGTCAACATCTATCAAGAAAGGGAATCCGGGGTGTTAATTGTGGGCACATGATATGCTGGGTTAATACATGTTTATATACTGTATAGTCGTATATTTGCTATGGGAATTGCCTCTTTGGCAGTTTTTGATTTTGCCAAATCTTTTTATTTTTTTTAGTGCAACTACTCTTTTGTTCCCATCCAAAAGAAATTTATTTATTTATTTATTCTTCTTTACTATTTTACTTTGGTGATTATAGTTCCCTCTCTTGTTCAAAAGGAAAAAAGAAATACACGAGAGAAAAAAGGAGGAATTACTGGCTAGGTCAAGAATGCGGTACTCGATAATAAAATTTCTATTAAAATTGTTCCAATGGTCTGGTATTGACTCCAATCTTAAGTGCTGAATTTTCGAGGCTCTAATTAAGCCTAGGTATTTGATTCCGAGTTCCTTTATCTTTATTTTTTTTACACTTCAATTTTGTGTTGTATTGTCCTCATTTGGCATGCACCAAATTCGGTAGAGCAAATAAATTTTTATTTGGTTTTATCTAGTTTTAGAGCCCATTGAATCTATTTTAAGGGGCTTCTAAAGTCATTTAAGCCGTGGATTTTAAATAAAACTCTTAAATTTTAGTTAAATTAAAAAAAAAAAAACATTTTATTCCAACTTGGTTCCTCCACGTTTTATAATACTCTTGCTATTAAAAAAAAAAAACCAAAAAACCAAAAAACTGGCCACAAACCCACTCTTTTTTGGGTATTTCACAACCCTCCCTCTATTGTATCTATTCTAAGGGCTTCTAAAGTCATTTAAGTTGTGGATTTTAAATAAAACTCCTAAATAATTTTAGCTAAAAAAAAAAGTTTATTCTATCTGGGTTCCTCCCTCTTTCACATATTATAGCACTCTTGCTATTTGTTTAAAAAAAAAAAAAAAAAAAAAAAAACTACCAAGACACATAATCATGAATCCATGATTTCCTAACTTCTCCCACTTCATTGCACTAAAACATCATATCATTTCATGCCCAAATTCCACTAGAACCATTCAAATATGATATATTTTTATTTGCTTGTTCAAATAATTGAACAATTTTTTTTTCCCCTTCGCAGATTCAATTTGTCTTCATTCATAAATGGTGTAAAATTGTTTATATATCACTTTAATTTTTATAGCTAAATAAAAAATAAAAAGAGCCTTTAAACATGCGCTTATTCAGAGGCTAGTTTTATTGTGAATTGTATTTTAGATATTAGTAGTTAATAGGATTATGATTTTTTATATATATTTTATTTCCTAGAATCAATGGTATTTTTGTAATTTAATAATTGAGATTTTCTAAGTCAATTAGAATTAGGGTTTCTTACCTATTCTATATATATATATATATATATATATACTATACTATACAACTGAAGACGTTTGAACAATAATTGACTTCTTTAGGTTATGTCACATAAGCTTTAGAACCTCCATAATTTGCCACATCACTAATTTTTATTTATTTATTTAATAAGATGAATTGGGGCATGATTTTTATGGGAAGAAAGAAATTCATTCAAGCCAAAATTGAAAAATCTTGATATGGAAACATCCTGCATTGTTTCAATATTTGAAGTTTGAAGTTTACCCACAATTCAGAAACAATTTATTTGAATGTTAAAAATGGGCTGGAAGTTGACAGTAGATAAAAGTATGAAAATCAAGGGATTCCCATCCTAAATTTGAGGGATTTTCTCCTTTTCTTTTGGAGGAGGCTGAGGTAAAGCCTAGAACGTTCAATTTTTAAGAAAAGAAGAACCTAACTTTTTGTTTGGCTGCTAGGGTTTTCCCACACCGCCTGTAGTATATTGTTCCTTTCCTAGGTTTAGGTTTTTGTACCCTCAGTATCCAAAATCTGGTAGGACGGATCGTTGTTCGTGGTTTCCTTTGTTTGGTGTGGTTTCTTTAGATGTTGGGGCTATAGGTTTTTGGAAGTCGAGGTCTCTTAAGGATGGCTGGCTTAGAGAATCTATGGTCCCGTTTTACATTGGACGATGAGGAGGAATATGGGGCAGAGGTGCCAAAACCGGTGGAGGAGGTGGTGCACCGGTTGGCAGGTCGGTTTTTCACAAAATGGACGCCGAATGTAGAGTCCGTTGCCCCCACTTTCAAACCATTGTGGAAGCCCACTGGCGAACTCAAACTTCGAGATCTTGGTGACAACACTCTTCTGTTCGAATTTTCAGATGCACTGGATCTTGCTCGAATCCTTGAGTTTGAGCCGTGAACCTTTGATAAAAATATAGTAGTGTTCAAGCGACTGACGTGGAGGAAGTCCCTTCGTTGGAGTTTTCTAGGGTTAACTTTTGGGTTCAGTTGCATAATCTCCCACNCCCCACCCCCCCCCCCCCCCCCCCCCCCCCCCCCCCCCCTTCTCTCTCCATGTATGTTCTTAGTTTTCCATCTGTCAAAAAAAGAAAATGTTCTTGGTTTTCCTCTAATTTTTCTCACATGATTGCTTATTTGCCTTCGCAGAATGATATTAGTGATGTTCTGGATCTTACATTTAACTATTCTATATATATATATATATATATATATACTATACTATACAACTGAAGACGTTTGAACAATAATTGACTTCTTTAGGTTATGTCACATAAGCTTTAGAACCTCCATAATTTGCCACATCACTAATTTTTATTTATTTATTTAATAAGATGAATTGGGGCATGATTTTTATGGGAAGAAAGAAATTCATTCAAGCCAAAATTGAAAAATCTTGATATGGAAACATCCTGCATTGTTTCAATATTTGAAGTTTGAAGTTTACCCACAATTCAGAAACAATTTATTTGAATGTTAAAAATGGGCTGGAAGTTGACAGTAGATAAAAGTATGAAAATCAAGGGATTCCCATCCTAAATTTGAGGGATTTTCTCCTTTTCTTTTGGAGGAGGCTGAGGTAAAGCCTAGAACGTTCAATTTTTAAGAAAAGAAGAACCTAACTTTTTGTTTGGCTGCTAGGGTTTTCCCACACCGCCTGTAGTATATTGTTCCTTTCCTAGGTTTAGGTTTTTGTACCCTCAGTATCCAAAATCTGGTAGGACGGATCGTTGTTCGTGGTTTCCTTTGTTTGGTGTGGTTTCTTTAGATGTTGGGGCTATAGGTTTTTGGAAGTCGAGGTCTCTTAAGGATGGCTGGCTTAGAGAATCTATGGTCCCGTTTTACATTGGACGATGAGGAGGAATATGGGGCAGAGGTGCCAAAACCGGTGGAGGAGGTGGTGCACCGGTTGGCAGGTCGGTTTTTCACAAAATGGACGCCGAATGTAGAGTCCGTTGCCCCCACTTTCAAACCATTGTGGAAGCCCACTGGCGAACTCAAACTTCGAGATCTTGGTGACAACACTCTTCTGTTCGAATTTTCAGATGCACTGGATCTTGCTCGAATCCTTGAGTTTGAGCCGTGAACCTTTGATAAAAATATAGTAGTGTTCAAGCGACTGACGTGGAGGAAGTCCCTTCGTTGGAGTTTTCTAGGGTTAACTTTTGGGTTCAGTTGCATAATCTCCCACCAACAAGTCTTAACCAGGCTACAGGTGAAGCTATTGGTAATTCCATTGGAAAGATTATTGATGTAGCTGATCCAGAGGATGATGGGGAGGGAGGAGAGTTTCTGAGGGTCCGTATATCCATTGACACCACCAAGCCACTACTGAGATGTCGTAAGCTTTGGTCTGAAGGGAAGCAGTTGGGTTGGGTAGGACTCAAGTATGAACGCCTTCCCAACTTCTGCTATTGGTGTGGGCGTTTAACGCATGGCGAATGAGAGTGCGAATTGTGGCTCGGGGGTAAGGGCAGTCTGAAGAAGGAGGAGCAACAATTTGGGGACTGGATGAGGGCGGAAACGATTCGATCTTCGAGAAAATTAGTTGCGGTTATTTCTGGGAGGGCTCGTAGCAATGCATTGTGGTGGAGGAAACCTGGTAGTAAGGAAAAAACTCCATCCATAGACACAGTGAACAGACAAGAACTGGGTTTAGGGCATGAGACGGTGATCAGTGAAGAGTTTAGATCTTTTCAGGAAGTTATCATGGAGGATGCAGTCCCATTCAAGCCGGTCCAAAAGGGTGAGGTGTTTTCAAACAATGGTAGGGCCGTGAACAGTATTTCAAATAGTGGAAGCACAAAATTGTTGGCTAAAAGCTTCCAGGGGCTATGTGTGGATAAACATGATGCTAGGGAACCTACCTTGGGACATTTGACCCCACCCATTTATAGTGGGTTGGTGGACACTAATATTAGCCATGCAGAAGTGGCTCACGTAAAGCCTCCTTTGGGAGATTGCACAAACAAGTTAAGGCCTTTACCTCAACCCACTCCCCTCAAAACTTTTAAGAAGCTTGCACGTAATACTATCCCTAATAACGAGAAGTTGTCAAATGTAAGCTTATTGGTAAAACACTCTGTATCGGGTTCAGCAGAAGTACATAGGGTTAAAAGACAGAGAGTGCTGGAAGAAGGAAAGCAAGACAAGGAAAATTTACAGGTGGAGACTGGTTCCCAATCCCACCCAGCCCAATGAGTTGCTTTAGTTAGAATTGTCATGGGCTTGGGAACCCACAGACAGAAGATGAACTAGCTGCTATGGTTGGCAACAAAGATCCCAAAATGGTTTTCTTGATGGAGACAAAGAGTGAGAAGTGTACTATTGAGAGAATTGGCAGAAAGACACAACTTACAAATACCTTTGTAGTCCCACGGGTTAACAATGGAGGGGGCTTAGCACTTTTGTGGAAAACAGATTTTCAGGTGGATGTTCAGTATTATTTTGAGTGTCATATTGATGCTTTTATTGATCATGGAGTTGATGACGCCTGGCAGTTTACAGGTTTCTATGGTGACCCTGATACCGCCAGCCGGGAAAACTCTTGGTCTTTACTTCAGGATCTTAGCAGTCGATCCTCTCTCCCTTGGATTTGTTTAGGTGATTTTAATGAGATCTTGTTGGCTAAAGAGAAGCAGGGTTGGCTTGACAGACCGGAAAGACAAATGCAATCCTTTAGAGATGCTTTAGATTTTTGTCGGTTAAAAGACTTGGGTTTCAGTGGTTTTCCTTTCACTTGGTGCAACAAGAGGCTTGGAGCTCATAATGTGTGGATTCGGTTGGATAGGGGTGTAGCCACTGTGAACTGGATGTTGCGTTTTCCATCTACCTGAGTCCATCACCTTGATGCCTACCATTTCGATTACAAGCCTTTACTATTATGCACGGATTCAGAGTTCAAACATTTCTACCATAAAGGTTGTTCGTTTAGATTTGAAGTGATGTGGATAAAAGAGGAGTCATGTGAAAGTGTGGTTCGGGATTCATGGGGTGATAGCAGTGAGGTTTCCTTGGTCATGAGTTTCAACAAGAAAATACTTATGTGCCAAGAAAAATTGAAGGAGTGGAATCGGTCCACTTTTGGCCATGTCTGAAACACTCTAACAAAGAAACTAAAGGAGTTGCAATCTGTGGAGGTATCGGGTGGATACATTACAAACCCAAACCGTGTTTTCCAATTGAGAAGCGACATTGATAAGTTGAAAAAGAGGGAGGAACGCATGTGGAAGCAATGGTCAAGAACAGCATGGCTGAAGGAGGGTGATCTGAACACTTGGTATTTTCATTGCTGAGCTAGCCAAAGGAATAAGAGGAATTATATTACAGGTTTAGAAAATGAAGCTGGGTTATGGATAGAGGATGAAGTTGAGATGGGTAAGATCATTGAAAGATATTTCCAGGACATGTTTACTACTTCCCAACTGAATGGGTTTGATGCTATTTTGAATGGGATTGAGCCGGCGGTAACAGCTGAGATGTGTGCAGCTCTTGATCGTGACTTTTAGGCAGAGGAGGTGGATCAAGCTCTTAGACAAATGGCACCTCTTATCGCCCTGAGGCCCGACAGTATGTCTCCTATTTTCTATAAGACTTATTGGCACATATTTGGTAAGGATGTAACTACTATGGTTCTAAATGCTAAATTCTGGTGTGGTTCATGAGTCCCTAAATCCAACTTTCATATCTCTTATTCCAAAATTAAATAACCCAAAAAGAGTCTCCGACTTTCGACCGATTAGTCTTTGCAATGTGGTTTACAAGTTGATTCCTAAGGTGTTGGTAAATCAGTTGAATTTTTTTTTGTCAAACTTGGTCTTTGAATCCCAAAGTGATTTCCTCTCTAGTAGATTAATTTCAGATAATGTGTTGGTTGCATTTGAAACTTTACACTATCTTAAGAGGAAAACTCAAGGTAAATTGGGGTTTATGGCACTAAAACTTGATATGAGTAAGTCATAACCGGGTAGAATGGGTCTTTTTGGAGAAAATAATGAAGAAATTTGGTTTTTCTGAAAAATTAGTGACTCTTATTATGTCTTGCTTGAATTCAGTCTCTTATGCTGTCTTGCTCAATGGCCAACCAGTGGGAAACATCAAGCCAACTAGAGGGTCACCCTATTTATTTTTACTATGTGCCATGGGATTATAGGGGCTGTTAAAAAAGGCTAAAGCTAATGGGGATATTAGCGGTGTTTCTATATGCAGGAATGGCCCTTGAGTTTCCCATTTATTTTTTGCTGATGACAGTGTTCTGTTTTGTCGAGCAAAGGAAGAGGAGTGCCAAAAAATTCTTGACTTACTCTCGGTCTATGAAAAAGGTTCAGGGCAAAAAATAAACAAGGATAAGACTAATATTTTTTTCAGTACCAACACACAACCAGATATGCAAACCCGGATTCAAAATATTCTAGGCGTGCCTGCTATTCGCCAATATGAGAAATATTTGGGATTACCAGCATTGGTGGGTAGAGCAAAGAAACATAGCTTTGCCTATATTAAAGAAAGGGTGTAGAGAAAGTTACAAGGGTGGAAGGAGAAGCTCCTCTCTCAAGCGGGTAGGGAAATTTTGATTAAATCTGTCATTCAGGCCATCCCTACATACACTATGAGTTGTTTCAAACTCCCTAAGGGGTTGATTAAGGAATTGGAAGTGCTCATTAGAAAGTTTTGGCGGGGGTATAATGATAGCAATAAAAAGGTGCATTGGGTGAAATGGGAAAGGCTTTGTGAAGACAAGGGAAAGGAGGAATGAGTTTTAAGGACATTGAGAAATTCAATGATTCTTTGTTGACAAAGCAAGTTTGGCGTATGATAAATAATCTGGATTCCTGTGCCATAGAGTCTTCAAAGCTAGATTTTTTCCCAATTGTTCGATCATGGAAGCTAAGGAGTCTACCACGGGTTCTTATGCATGGAAGAGCATTTTAAGTGCTAGGGATGTTATTCGAAAAGGGATGGTATGGAGGATAAGGAATGGGAGCTCTGTCGGAATCAGAGAAGACAAATGGCTGCCGGTTCAATCACACAGATCTGTTGTATCACCTATGCCCACTATTGACCCGGATACAAGAGTGAATACACTCATCAATGCCGAGACAGGAGAATGGAAATGCTCTGAAATCCAGTGCTTGTTTTTGCCGTGTGAATCGGCCACTATTTGTGGTATCCCACTGAGCATTAGACTCCCACAAGATTGGATCATTTGGGGCCTTACACCCTCTGGTACTTTCACAACTAAGAGTGCTTATAAGCTTTTAGTTTTCCATGCTTCAACTAACCTTGCAGGTACCTCCTCGCTAGCGCAACAAAATAAGTTTTGGAAAGACCTCTAGCAGTTAAGAGTTCCCAATAAAATAAAACACTTCGCCTGGCGGGCCTATAACAGGTCTCTCCCAACTATGGTCAACCTCCAATGCAGGCATATCACTGCCCTAGACACGTGCGAAGAGTGCAAGACCCAGCCGGAAGACGAACTCCACACATTTTGGTCATGTTCGAAGCTTGTAGAGGTGTGGAGCTCTCTGATTTGGACCCAGCAAGCTACTGATGCATAGGTCTCTAGCTTTCAGGATTTGTTGGAGCAGTTCATGCAGACTAACGATGACTACATGGAGGAAATTTTCATCACCATCACATGGCTACTGTGGAATAGTTGCAATGCCTCAAGAGTGGGGCAGCCCACCCAGCCCTTGCATAAGATCACCTAAATGGCAGGAAGCCTAGTTCAGGAGTTCCTAGTAGCTTAAGATCCCACCACAGCTACTCCCGTGTCACCTCCGATCCACCTTCTTCAGCAGTGGTGCCCACCTGATGCTCACATATTCAAGGCCAACTTTGACGCGGTGCTGTTTAAGTTAGAAAATTTGGATGGCTTAGGCGTCGTGATTAGGGACTGGCGTGGGGAGGCTATCAGTGCATTAACCATTTCAGTTCCTGATCTAGCTCAGACAGTGCTTGAATTGGAAGCTCTGGCGTGTTGTAGAGCAGTGCAGTTTGCCAAGGAGATAGGCCTTACACAGGTCATTTTTGAATTAGACTCATTATCAGTCATCCAAGTAATACGAGAGGGGCCTCTGGATGTCTTACTATATGGGCATGTTGTTGAAGATATTTGCTTTCAAGCTTTGGATTTTCAGCTATTTGTGTTCACTCATGTTCCACGAATTTGTAATGTAGTTGCTAATGCATTAGCCAAAAAAGCAAAAACTTGTAGGGGCACTCAGGTTTGGTTAGAAGAATTACCTGAGGACATAACCTCTCTAGCTTGTTTTGATGTCCATTGAAGTTTTCATTTCTTTATTATGAATAAAGTCCAGGCACTGATAGTCTAGTTTCTAAAAAAAAAAAAAGAAAGAGAAAAAAGACTCTTCCCCTTTCACATTTCAATGATCTGCCTCTGCTAGTCTGCCTCCCTCCCTCTTTCACAACCTTCACCTCCCACCTTTCTCTCCTTCACGTAGTACCTTCACCCCTCAGGATTTATTAGAAAATTAAGAGTTTAATTTATATCTGGTTTTAATATTCTACATCAACTAAATTTTGTTTTCTCTATAATGCTTTTCTGTGTTCGACTTTCATAGTGCTGCCTCTCTAGAATAAGCCAAGAGAAGGAGATTAAGGAATCATATTGGATATTTGTTTGTGGTCATATAATAGGGCAGAACTACAAAGAGGGAGCAAGAGCCTCTTCCTTAATGATAAGCTCAAAACAGGAAGGGCCGAAACCTACATTGAAAGAACCAAAAACTTTATTTACAAATGACCACTTAGCTAGAGAATGAGCTGCTTTATTTGCCCCCCTAGGGATCCAAGCAACCTAACAGCCAGGAATAAGAGGCAACAAGTTGAGAATTTTATTGCACATATCTCTAATTCTCCAGGGAACTTGTTTACCAGATGGAGCTAGAGTGTCTACACATGCTTTGGAGTCACTCTCCACCATCATAGTAGCTAATTAATACTTTTAGCTAAACTTAAAGCCCATTTAATGGCTTCTGCTTCAGCCTGAAGAGGGAGGTTGGAATATACTCTCTTAGCACAAGCAAAAACCACTTCACCTCTCCAATCTCTAGCAACCGCTGCAATGGAGGATTTATCATCTTTGAAAGCAGCATCAACATTTATCTTGATTGAATCTCTAGGTGGTTTCTTCCATCTTTGAACTGGTTTTGGCAAGTGGAAGCTCGAATGGGTTGCTAAGGACATTTTGTGCTCAACAAAAGACTTATCAACTTTCTAGCATAGCTCAATTGGATTAGTTTCTTTGCCTTCAAAGATAGCTAGGTTTCTAGCCCTCCAAATAGCTTCACACATAACAGCCCCAAACAATAAGAATTCACCCCTTTTAACTCCCACAATGTTAGCTTCAGCGGGAGGATTAAGGAGGACCCCAATAAGATGAGAAGGAGAGTTTAAGTTCAGATTTTCTAACCTTAGTCCCCACTGGGAATTAAACCACATAGCTTTCGTAAAGGGGCAACAGATAAATAGATGGAGGCTAGACTCATCATCATCCTTGCAGAGAGGGCAAAGGATATCATCAACATCACAGAATCTGGCTAAACAATCTTTAGTAGGTAAGCAATTTGCCGCAATACGCCACAGGTGCATTTTGAGCCTTTCATGGATTTTTGACTTCTAAATGAGGCCGAGAATCGTGTCTTGGTTTATGTTAGGGCTAATGTTTCTACTTAACCAATAAGCAGACTTGACCGAAAACTCCCCTGAGATATTGGAGATCCAAATCCAACAATCTTTTGGAGCAAGCCGTGAGAGGGGGATTTTTTGGATGAGCTGGGATGTAGTCTCATCAAAATTATTTCTTATTTTGGTAAGATCCCAACCTTCTTGGTTGATTAGTTGTGAAACAATAAGTTCCATTTCTGGACTGGTCCCCTCCCTTGGACTCGGAATGAAATTAGGAAGATCTGGAATCCAAGGGTCCTCCCATATTCTGACTGTGTTTCAATTTCCTATTAGCAAGTAGGCACTGCGAACAAGCAGAGATTTCGTATCTTCTACACTTCTCCATATCTTGGAGGGAGACCCCACGGTCTTATGGTTGAGCTAGTTGCCCATAACTTTGTATTTTGCTCTGAGCACTTTAACACATAGACAATCTTTCTCTGAAAGAATCCACCAGGGTAACTTGGAAAGTAGAGCTTGATTAAAGTCCAAGAATTTTCTAAAACCCAAACCTCCTTCCTTTAGAGGCCAACATAAAGACGACCATGCAATGGGTGTCATGAACGAGCCAGAATTAGATTTTGGGTTCCACCAGAACCGTCTAACAACAACATCCAGGCACTTGCAAAGCTCTCTAGGAAATTGAATGGCTGTCATACAATAGGCTGGAATGGCCTGTGCAACTAATATGATGAGGGTTGCTCTACCTTGCCAGGATAAGTTTTTACTCTTCCAACCCGAGAGTTTATTTTCTAACTTCTCTTTGATTGGGTTTAGATCCCTGGATCTACTTGCCGAGAAGAACAGAGGCACACCCAGGTATTTTGAGTTTGGGGGAAGTTTGTTTATACCCTAGCAGCTTTTAATTTGATTTAAAATTTTTTGGCTGACACCCTTGGAAGGAAAAACCCCGACTTTTTCTCTTCAGGGTTGCAAGAGACATGAAATAGAATATTTTGCAATATTTATACATTACAGGTTTCAGTAATTAATGCTACTACAAAGTTAGGATGTTATGCTATTTGCTTGGTTAATTTGTGATAAAGTTCATAAACTGGGATCGTCAAAGCCTTAAAATCTTATAAATATTGCCCATTTTTTGAAGGTGAACGTATCACAAAGAAATCCAAAAAAACTAATATCCCATAGTCCAAAATAATTGGCAATTGGCTACTAAATATCTCTGCATTTCTCTCCCAAACTTCATAACACATTTTCCCATAACATTTTTTTCAACCTGAAAGTCAACATAAAACTAAAGATATAATTATTTATTTTATAACTATTAATTTCAAGGAACAAATTCCGGACTCATCCATTTATTTTTCAAGGGACATGTTCATAGGTGAGTTATTATATCATGTTTTCACACTTGACGTTGCATAACTAATGATTGATTTGACTAAATGGTAGAAATAGTTTGTTGTGGTTTAATTCCATATTCTTGATGTTATAATTCCTCAAAAGTGATGATGTGTTTGTTGTTGCTCTGAGAATTTAGCAGTATATAGAAAATTTTTATTTTTTTAAGATAAAGCATTTTGGTACTTTTTTTTGAGAAAGTAGTATTTCGGTACTTTGTTTTGGGCTTTTACATGAAATTCATCTTTTTCCAATCACAATTTTCTACCATAGCAAAGTCTAAAATATAGTGTCTTTAACATTGTTTAATTTGACAACTTCTCAAGTGCATGACAATCTTTTTTGTATTTTACATTCAATAGTTTTCCCATGTATCACACTGGTTAGCGACTAGTATCATATAAGACTACGATTTAGTAGTCTTTATAAGCAAAGTATTGTACTCCTATTTAGGAGGGATTATTTTGATCAACAAAATTTCTATTTAATTGTCTCCAATGACTTGGTGCCAACTCCAACCATTCACTACAAAAAAAGGGTTCTTCAGTCGCGTTTTTTCCCCCAGTGATTTTCAAAACCGCCACTACAGGAGACCTACTACAGCGGCTTCAGAAATTGCCACAATAGGTGGACCTATAACGACAATTTAGATTCAGTGCTTTTTAAACTACTACTATAGATACCCTATGGCGGCGCTTTCAAAAATTGCTACAACAGGTACAGCTATTGTGACAATTTACAATTGCTACTATAGGGTTGAAATTAAAATTTCTATTTTGTATTTTTTTTTTTAAAATTTCAAATTACTAATTATAGTGGTTTTAAAACCATCGCTCTAGGCTTTTTCATACCAAACACCTATTACAGCAGTTTTAAAATTGTTGCAATAGGCTTCTTCATATTGAATTCCAATTACGGTGGTTTTAAAAATGCTGCTATAGGCTTCTTCATATTGAAGACCTATTACGGTGGTTTTAAAACCGCTGCTATAGCCTTTAACCTTGGAAAAAAAAAAGTACACCTTTTTTTTTTTTTTCCAGCTAAAATGTAGGAAAAAAATAAAATAAAATTTATCCCCTATTATAGTGGTTTCTAGACCGCCGCAATACGATTGCGTTATGTTAACACCTATTGTAGCGGTTTGTAAGCCGCCGTAACAAGTAAATATTGTGTACGGATATATTAGACACATTGTGTACATAATATGTGTACCACATCAACTGAAATTGTGTTCTAAAATTTATAAATTTCTGATTTTTTATTTTAAAATGAATATATTAAATTTTGTCATGCTATTAATAATTTACATAGATACAAAGTAAATGTAAATGGGAGATAGTCAACATTTCAGAACTCCATTATGGAGTTAATACTTAACAGTAAGAATTATAGCCGATCCTAATTCCAAATATTGAAACTCCATTATGGAGTTAATACTTAACAGTAAGAATTATAGCCAATCCTAGTTCCAAATATTGATAGTTGGCTATGCTTTGAGCTACATTATGACATGAATGGTCCCTGATTATTAGTGAGTATGAGATTGAGCTTATTCGAGAATGAGTTGCAAAATTTTATTGTTCAATGCATTGTCAACATAAATTATTATTAGCTTATGCTCTTCACAAGAAGCATCAGCTTGTGGTAAGTTTGGGTTTCTTGTACAGAGGCGGCCTATGAATTGCTGAACGGTGAGTAAATTCTACTTTATAATACCGTAATAGTCTATAATTATATGTCGAATATTCTACTGTGGTGGGCTGTTGATTTGGAGCAAACGGTGGCTTGCATGGTGATATAAGATGATGTATTTTGTATATTGGGAGTATTGATTGTTTTGTGAATATTGTGATATTATTGTTCAATTCGTTGTCAATTTTTATTATTTCCTCTGAGTAAATTCAAAACTTCAGCTGTGGTGGGTTGTCGATTTGGAGCAAGTGGGTGGCTTGCATGGTGATATATGGTGGTGTATTTTATATTGGGAGTGTTGATTGTTTTGTGACTTTTATATTTGAAACTATATGTGAGATGTTGGTATATTTAACCCTTAGTATGTGCGATACTAAAATGGTGTTGTAGGTGAAATTCATAATTCATTATATATCAATGGATAAGAGTTGGATGGACACGAAAAGGAATTCCCAGTAATATATTGATGGAATTAACGAATTCGTGAATTTTTCAGCTCGTACAACATGCCATAGGAGGATCTCATGTCCTTGTAGGAACTGTAGGCATAAAAATATGTTTGATGTAGATTGTGGGTTTATCATGTGATGTGGATTTATCATCTGGGGAGAGGCATTAGGAAATATGCAAATTGTGGGTTTTATTTTGTACTAGCTAGTTGGAAACTTTGATATGCATAATAAAGTATTCAAACCATGATATATATATATATATATGTGTGTGTGTGTGTGTGTGTGTGATGGTTGGAAACTTTATTATAACATTCTAAACATTTGGAATGTATTATTTTGGGCATAACATTCTACACTTGCAGAATGTATTATTTTGGCATATATAAACTTATATGGTGAACATAAATAGTTGGTTGGTTTAAAGAGGATCCTTTTTTTTTTTTTTTTTTGGGTATTTGGTAATGTATTTTGATTACCTATAAACAGGATGTCAAAGCAAAATGCAGGAAAACACTATAGTCACATATAGGTGCTTGAAAAAAAAAAACCTATAACGGCGGTTTTAAAACTGTTGGTATAGGATATATTTCTATTTCCTTAAATTCCCTATAGCGATGATTTTGAAACCCCAGGCGTAGGCCTGGCCTATTATAGCGGTTTTAAAACTGCTAGTATAGGATGTATTTCTATTTCCTTGAATTTCCTATAGTGGCTGTTTTTTTAGACTATAGGTATAGGCCTGGCCTATTATAGCAGTTTTAAGAAGCAAAAAACCACTAGTATAGGGTATTGAAAACCACCATTAAATGTTAAATGAGAAAAATATAAAAAGTCCTATAGCGACAGTTTTAAAACCACTGTTATAGGTGCACCTACTACGACAGTCGTCCATATAGGGTTTCAAATTGTTGATGAAAGACATCCCAACACTTCTAAAAAAGTGCCAGGATAGGGTTTTAGAACCACTGGGACCTATACTGGCGGTTTTAAAATCGTCGGTGTAGGTTTACTAGACCTATTGTCACTCTTTAGGTAGCGTTACAAAGCGCTGGAAAAAAAAGCGTTGAGATAGACCATTTGCCTGCGGTTTTTGGGGCTATAGCCGCGGTTTAAAAACGCTGCTATAGCCTCAGTTTGTTGTAGTGTATTGGTGCCAACTCCAACCAACTCGAGGTGCTGGCTCCTAGAGATTTTATTTTTCTTTGTGCTTACTCTAAGCAAGCATATGTGCTAACCTAACCCCTTTTGGTATTCTACGAGCACTCTTACATTACGTATAACATGACTTGGATAATTGGTGTTTATTACTATATTTTTTATTTTTACTTTTTTTCTTGTCATATTATTTTCTATAAATTTCTTATTATTCTCTCTCACATTCTCTCTTGAAAAAATGGTTATTGTCTTTCTCTTGATTTTTTATTCTTTCTTGCAACTCTACTTTATATTGATAAATTATCGTGATTTTTAAAACTCTATTTTGGGATTCATATGCTTTGGTGTTGTATTTTGTAGTTCCTCATCACAAGTTCTCTCTCTCTCTCTCTCTCTCTCTCTCTCTCTCTCTCTCTCTCTCTCCAATAAAATTTAGATAATAAATTATACATATTTAGTATAAGTTTGATATGGGTTTTAATTATCATGATAATTTCTTTTAAGAGAATGAATAATTTGAATAATTTATTAAAATGAAATTATACATACATACATACATACATACATATATTTATTTATTTATTTATTTTGCTTAAATATATAATTAACCTCATGCAATTCATTTAAAAGTAACAACGTTAAAACAAATGAATAACTGCCTAAAGATTACATTTGTATATTTATAGCTTTTGTGTTTAGAAATACTTTCACTTAAATTTAGTCGTACTGAAGTAGACTGAAATGCTATATTAATATGGCTCAACAAAAGTGTAACAATAATAAATGCTATGCTTAAGATTTTAGATATTACGAGTTTGAGATTANCTCTATTTTGGGATTCATATGCTTTGGTGTTGTATTTTGTAGTTCCTCATCACAAGTTCTCTCTCTCTCTCTCTCTCTCTCTCTCTCTCTCTCTCTCTCTCTCTCCAATAAAATTTAGATAATAAATTATACATATTTAGTATAAGTTTGATATGGGTTTTAATTATCATGATAATTTCTTTTAAGAGAATGAATAATTTGAATAATTTATTAAAATGAAATTATACATACATACATACATACATACATATATTTATTTATTTATTTATTTTGCTTAAATATATAATTAACCTCATGCAATTCATTTAAAAGTAACAACGTTAAAACAAATGAATAACTGCCTAAAGATTACATTTGTATATTTATAGCTTTTGTGTTTAGAAATACTTTCACTTAAATTTAGTCGTACTGAAGTAGACTGAAATGCTATATTAATATGGCTCAACAAAAGTGTAACAATAATAAATGCTATGCTTAAGATTTTAGATATTACGAGTTTGAGATTTTATTTTTTTTTTTAATAAAATTGGATTTAGATTAGGTGCTTTCAACCCAAACATGTCTTTTCCTATTATATAAGTGCACAAAAATAGATCAGAGTGGACCAAAATGAACCGAAGTGGTCCAAATGGACTGAATTGGACCAAATAAAACAAAGTGGACCAAATGGACAAAATAGGACCAAATGGACCAAATAGGAACAAGGCGAGCCAAATGAACAGAATAGGACCAAATAGGAACAAAGTGGACCTAATAAGAACAAATGAACCAAATAGGACCGATGTGGACAAAATGGACCGAATGGGACCAAATCAGACCCAACAAAAACAAAGTGGACCAAATTGGACCAATGTGGATTGAATAGGACCAAAGTGGATAAAATGGACCTAATAGAACCAAAGTAGACTGAATGGCCTGAATAGGACTGAAGTGGATCAAAGTGGACATAATGGACCAAATAGAATCAAAGTAGATTGAATAGACTGAATAGAACCAAAGTGGATTGAATAGGATCAATGTGGACCGAATTGAGCCAATGTGGCCTGAATGGACCTAATTGGACCGAAGTGGACTGAGTAATACTAAATGGACCGAATAGAACTTTAGTGGACAGAATGGACTAAATAAAACCGACTAGGACCAAAGAGGATAGAATTGACCGAATAGAACCAATGTGGATCGAATAAGACTTTTGAATATTATCATTTTTATTACATTTTTAAGGCTCATATTTCTAATTTCTAATGTCTATTTTAGTATTTTCTTTGTATTTTTATCTCAAAACTAAAGAGTTCAGCCCAAATATAATAAAATTTCTTACTTTTCAACCCAAAAATTAAGAAAAAATGATTTTTTTAGCTAAACTTAAAACAAAAACCTACAAAAAGAATCAATTTAAAGCCCAATTCGTCTAAAATGGACTAAAGGGGAACTAAAATTGATTGAGTGGACCAAATTGGACAGAAGTAGATCTAATCTAATTGGACTGAATAGAAATTGTTTAATTTTTAGGGAGAACAAATTATCTTCAAAAAAATTATACATTATATTACAATACAAAATAATTATTTATTTACACAAATTGCGTGGGTCTACAACTAGTTTCCTTAATTGGAAGATAAGTTAGGAATTCTATTTAAAGAACTAAAGAGTTTAGTATTCTTTACTATTTGCTTAGCTAACAAAAAATTCTTGTGCTAATTTCAACCAACCTTAGATATTGATTTCTCGCGCTTGAGGGGGGGGGGGGTTGATTTCTTTGAAATTTTTGGTGCTACGTCAATTTTGCTTTTGTACTATCTCAGGAGCACAAGGTTATAATGATGTTGGACAAAATAGCATATTGTGACAAGAAAATTAAAGAATAAGGAAAAAAAAAAAAAGATAGAGAAGCTATGAACCCGCACCCAGAATTGGTTC
Organism: Quercus suber; assembly: GCF_002906115.3. Classification (NCBI taxonomy): domain Eukaryota; kingdom Viridiplantae; phylum Streptophyta; class Magnoliopsida; order Fagales; family Fagaceae; genus Quercus; species Quercus suber. The sequence continues at coordinate 396,339 of NW_027069485.1, read as the reverse complement.
ACGTAGGAATGGGCCTATTGGTTTACAAAATAATATCTATGAAATCAGAGAGGAAAAAAAAAAAAAAAAAAACAACTTAACAATACAAAACTTAATCACATTAATTCAAAGTAGAGTTCCAAATAATACAAAAATTCATCAACCTAAAGTAGAAATGGAAGAAAAATATAATAAAATCCACCAAATATGAAAAAAAAAAAAAATGAGAGAGAAAAAAAATAACGTTTTGTGTGTGAAACAACGATGAATAGAATGGAAAAGAAAATTGTAAAAGAGGAGGGGAATAAGAAAAACAAAAAATAAAGGTAGATAAATGGATAGAGAAAAAATGATATTAAGGTAGATAGTAGTAGGGAGATGAAAAGATAAAAGGGAAGAGAAAAGTTAGAGAAAGTATAACAATAAGTTGAGAAATTAATAAGAAATAAAAAAAGAATTAAAAATAAGAGAGAATGTTGAAAATTGGTGGATGATGTAACTGTTGAAATTTAGTAACAAGAAAAAGAAAGAAGAAATTTTACAAGGTCACTTGGTAGATGTTAATTGATTAGGTCCAAATGGTAGTAAACTAGCAATCACCCATAAGGTCACTTGTTGGGCAATCTTCTTGTGTCTATGTCTACAAGTATGCATAGTTGGGGAATGTGGGTTCCTAGAATGATATCCTGAAATTGGAGGGAACCTGAGAACTTTGATCCAGAGAGGTCCTTTGATAGAGTCATTGGCATGCAAGGGGGCCAATTATGCATATATATTCCATTTGGTCCTGCCTTATACTCAGTTTAGTTATCTATTATGAGAATGACAAAGTTTAACTACAAAATTGGTTGTAGCCTAAGGGTAGAACATTACTCAATAAAATAAACATTACTATATATTTTGAAAATCTAACCGTTAGATTGCATGTTCTTTACACTCTTAATATACATATCAAATATTATGTCAACTGGATATTATTTATTATATGATCTATAAGTTTATATTTTATGCATAATTTTATACTACAAAATCTTGAAATTTAAACACATTATTGATGACATAGTTATTATTTTTCAATTTTCTAGAAATTTTGCAAGTATGGAGTATATAAGAAGAAAATGTAACCTAATGGTGGATTTTTCAAAATTCACCTCCAATAAAAAGATAGAGTAAGATTTTAGTCTTAAGCTACAATCAGTTTTGTGACTAAACTTTGTGGGGGTAGATTACAAACTTCCATTGGAGAAGGGATTGGGAAATTCTTTTGAGTGTTGTTTATTTATTTCAACTAGCTCTTGAATTGATGTCTGGCTGTACAAAAACTTTTACATTGAATTCTAGCTCTTACATGTAGAGGTATAATAGTAAACATTAACACTGAGCACCTGGAGTTGAATGTTCACTTCACTATATGATGCATTTTCCCTTCAGGAAGTGGTATTGGTATATGAATATTTGACAAAATTACCTAATACAAGTTTACCATTTGCTATTAGAATATAATGTTTATTTGTCTGGTAAGATTGGAATCTAAAATCTATTCTGATTATTTACTTCCTTTAGACAGAGTTCAAAGGTGCAAGCTATGGCATGCATATAATAATTTCTTCTCAAATAACAGCATAGCCTTAAGCAAAAGACACACCAAGGGGAAAATGTATGGAAGAACAAAATGCCATCAATCAAGTTCAGATCAGAAATAGACTTCATTTCACGCATGAATATTCCAACTTCGTCTATCAATATCTATTATCTGGTATTATTCAAAGACCAGTCACAGACCCGTGCGTTGAGCGGGATAATTTTTTTAGGGTGATCTCATTAAATATATTTGGCGTAATAAGTAATAACACTCTCCTCTTCTGTTTATATTAATAACAAAATATTTTAAATTTCTTTAAGAATCTGTTTATAAATGTTTAACATGGTTAGTAAAAACATTACTCATAAATTTATGATTAAAATACAAAATTTATAAAGTACCACAATATTTGAAACGACAAATCTTTCCTTAACTCATTGGGAAAAGAAAAGGGAAAAAAAGAAGAAGCAAAAGTCACTACTTAATATTTTGAAATACACTCTAATTTAAAATTTTAAAACAAGAGATTTTAATTCTAAGATTGAGGATAATTTTGAAAACTTACCCTTAAGCACAGCCAGGTTAGTACATACTATTTTAATATTAATTTAACAAAGTTTGGTCAAACAAATGTAAATGGTGAAAATATTTTTTTCCTTTCAAGTTTGGGGTGGAGTGTCATTTTTTCAAACCTTAAGGAAGAGGAATGTAATTACCCCTATATTATTATTATTATTATTAATATTATTACTAATTGGTTTTTCATTTTCTTTTAAGTTAATAAAAATCTTACATATACCTTTTTGTTTATTTATAGAATATACATTTTTTTTAAACATTTACATATACTTTTTTTTTTTAATGTGAATCTTTACATAACTTTAAGTAAACTCTATATGTTTCACTTCTTTAGATGTGTAAAATCATAGACTACTACTTCATTATGATAGTAGCTAATTAGTTTTATCACTTTTTTTTTTTTTTTTTTTTCATAATCTCATTTTTAATGTTTCTTACTATTATCATATATTTACTAGTTGATGAATTGCATAATAGAGGTGTTAAATGAGATGTAGCATCTTTTATTAGATTTTTAAAAGTAATTGTGTGTGTGTGTGTGTATGGGAAAATTATTAGGTACTCCCGGAGTACCATAAATGTGTACTACCCATTTTTACATGAATGGTGAGTCCCACCAAGTACACAATAATTTCCCGTGTGTGTGTCTATATATATATATATATATATAAGGTTAAATGAAATTTTAAAAAAAGAATTTTAAAATTCTCTAATTTTATTTTTTATGTAATTTCTATTATTACAAGAGAACATCTCCTTTTAGTTATGAATGGAAATATGTTTTCCAAGATTAGAGTTTGATTAGTGTTAATTTTAAATGTATTACTATGATTATGTTTAATTATTGATTATTGATTTAATTTTTTAAGCGAATGTAACATTTGATTTTATTGCATTATAAAGTTTTTAATGTTCTTCGTATGGTCATATTTATTTTATTTTTTTACTTCTCCTTACAACCTCTTTGTTTTCCAATTAATAGTTACTAATTGACATTTGATTTTTTTTTCATTATCTATCTTTATTACTTTGTATTGTTTTTTTTTCTTTACCATCTCTCCCCCCCCCCCCCCCCAACCCAATTGGCAAGCTATTGTTTTCCAAAATTTGATGTTTATTTTATTGCATTAAATATGCATTGTAGTTTTTTTTTTTTTTTTTTGGAGAACCTTGCTACCTTTAAGTTAGTATATCCATAACTATTAGTTTCTTTGTGTTATATTTGGTTTGATATCCTCATTATTATTATTTTTTAATTTAGTGTTTCCCAATTGGCATTTGTTTTGTATTACACTTTTCCTTTGATATATTGGGTTTGAGAATAAGTGTGTCCCTAGTATTACTCCACCTTATGTGGGCACTTTTATTTATTAAATTTAGGCAAAATATTAAAATATTAATTTTTTTAAAATAAAAATGAGAGAAAATATAAATAATTTAATGATATGGAAGATATGGGGATATGAAGAGTGATATTAAGGTAGAACGTAGTGGGGAGATGAAAAGATAAAGGGAAGAAGAAAGGTTGGACAAAGTGTAAATGTAAAAAAAAAATGAGTGCAATTTTTTAAGGATAAATTTATTTATTTGAATTAAATAAAATATTCCATGTTTAATTTTTTAAAATAAAAAGGAGAGAAAATATAAATAATTTAATGATGTGGGAGATGTGATTGAATTTAAATGTTGAATAACATAAGATGAGAAAAAATAAAGTAAAAATAAAAGATATAACAATAACTACCAATAAAGAGAACAATTACAAATAAAAGATTTTTGTTCTTTCTTATAACTCTAATTAAAATGTATGATTTTTTTTAATATGTGTTTTAGTATTGTGTGTGTGTGTGTGTGTGTGTGTGTGTGTGTTTTGTTTGTTTGTTTGTTTGTTTGTTTTGTTTTGTTTTGTAATTTCCCATTAGAAAGTCTTCTCTTTCCTTTTTATAGCTTTGATTGAATTTTGATTTGGATTAATACTTAGTTGTTTTTGGAAACAGGAATTTGAATATGCCTACCAATTGTTTGACTAATAAATTATTATTAAATTTTTTTTTTTATTTCTTTAGTTTTATTTTAATTTTGGTTAAGGTATCATTGTAATTTTGTGATATTTTTTTTATTATTATGATAATTTCCTTATTCCTTAATAAATGAGTTGTATATTAAGCAAATAGAACACACTTCAATAGAGTTAGAAGAATATAGTTCACCTTAAAAAATATTAATCAAACACATTAAAAATAATAAAATGATTTATTTTAAGAGATAAAAAGATTAAAAAAAATACGTGTAAAAATATATTTTTTAAAAAAACAATACTTGAAGTAATTGTTACTTTTTATATATTACACTTCATTACATAATATTTATATTCCTACGCATTGTATGAGTCTGCGGCTAGTTTCCTGTAAAAACTAAATGATTCTACAAGTCTTTGGTTGGGGAATAAATTCTAATCTTACGTTGCTAAATGCAAATGTAGTAGAAACGTGGTGAGAGAGAATAATGGGCTGTGCTCATGGTTAGTGTAATAAGCATGTAATATGGTTGTGGGCTTCCTTTATATAATAGGATCTTTTGTGACTCTTAGAGCAAATAAAATGCCTACCTTATCCCCCCAAAATGTTTTCCTTTTTAATTATTATAGATTCAAATTAGCTCAATTGGTAAAGAACAATCATCATGAAGTGGTTCTTATAAGTTGAAATTCAATAATATTTATTAAAAAAAAATCAAATCCTATAACTTTTCATTCAGTTGCACATATGAAGTAAACATTCAGCCACTGCAAAATGCAGACTAATACAACTTTAGAGCTCATCAAGTAAAGAATCTCCTCAGAGTTTTTCCTAAAGTTCAATTGGACCCTAATGTTATCATATCCTCTCAACTTCTCCAAATATATATATATATATATATGTATAAAATTAAAATTCATGTAACATTTCGATATCTACATGATAAAACTAAAAAAGTGATAAAGCCATTTTCTCACTATTTACATTATGTTGAAAATTCACTGCCTAACTGTTTTCTTGTGCTCTTTTTTACATGAGTTTTTTTTTAATTAATTTTTTATTTATAGAGATTTCATTTGCTCCACCAAGTATTCATTCCCACGAAAATAATAATAATATATTTGAGACAAAAACAAATACGTAATTGATGATGGTGAAAATGTAATTGGATGGAGACTTACGATGAACATCAAAGGATATGCCCCTTTAATATCTTGTCTCTAATTTATCAACCAAGGATATGCCCCTTTAATATCTTGTCTCTAATTTATCAACCTAAAGCAAAGATGCAAGAAAAATAAAAAAATCCACCAAAAAATATTGAGAGAGAGAGAGAACCTTTTTTGTGAGAGAAAACCATGTATAGAATGGAAGAGATAGTTACAAATTTATAGTAAGATGATGTGAATAAGAAAAGACAATAAAGAAAGATGAAGAGAAAGAGGAAGAATGATATTAATGTAGAGGGTAGTGGGGAGATGAAAAGGTAAGGAATGGAGAAATGTTGAAAGAAATGTAAATATTAAAAAAAAAAATGTTAAAAACAATTATAAAAAAATTGAAAAGAAAAATGATAATAATATGAACATTGATGTGGCTCAACTAGAGCGTAGTTATAATAAATGCTATGTTTTAGCTTTTAGATATATAGAGACGTAGTAGCGCCATTTGTTAGTACAGTATGCCCAACAAAACGCACAGCAACCATTAACAAGGTCACCTAAAATCCCTCTAATATCGTTCAGCACGGTTCAAACAAGATCTAAGTGGCTTTATTTTCGTCATTGTCAACAAACCTGCCAGAGTTGAATAATGCCAAAATTTGCTCATCACTTAACTGGAATTTGACCTGAAAGTGTACTCAGCTACAAGTTGAGAAAAAGATGATGACTTGTTTTCTAGCAATCTTGCTGGAGAATCATATTCCTCGATAAGCCCTGCACCAAGATTGGGAGAATCTGCTTAGCTATAGTATTAGGATTAGAATGAAATCATTCTAACCATGAAAGAACTAAGGGAACAGAAGCTATGCGAGTAAGATGAAATCATATGGTCATACTAACCATTGTTGAGTAGCAGAACCATGTCACTATCAATAACGGAAGTTATCCGATGTGCAATGGTAATGACTGTGCAGTTGGAAAAATGTTGGCTGAGGGTTTCTTGGATTAGAGTATCAGTAGCCGTATCAACGGATGCAGTAGCTTCATCAAGCACCAACAACTTACTTTTCTTGAGCAGCACACGACCAAGGCAAACCAGCTGCCTCTGACCCACACTCCAATTCTCTCCACTCTCACTAACTGCAACATCCATAAATATATAAACAACATATTTCCACAACATGGTCTTGAAATATTCTACATAAGAAGCTGAAAAGACAAACCTGTTGAATCTAGTTTTCCGTCTTTCTTCCTAATTTCATCTCCAAGTTGACACTTATCCAGAGCCTAAAACAAATAGAGGGGAAAAATTAAATAAATAAAATATAATCATTTGCCACACATTGACTACAAATCCTAAGAGCAGCATGTCTAATTTATGAGGAAAATCTAGCAAAAATATAGTTCCTTCAATCATCAAAGAAAAACCAATCCACCTCCCAAATTTGTTTATCTGTATACTCTTCTAGTGGATCCAAGTTGCTTCGCACAGACCCTTCAAACATTGTTGGGTCCTGAGGGATAATACTAAGTCTGGATCGCAAATCATGCAGTCCGATCAAGGATATGTTGATGCCATCTATCTTTATCTGACCAACAGCAGGTTCAACGATCCGGAAAAGTGCTTGTATGAGAGTTGATTTGCCACTGCCTGTTCTCCCAACAATACCAGTTTTCATTTCTCCAGGCAAAGTGCATGTGAGACCTCGCAAAACAAATGGCATGTGTGGGCCATACCTCACCTACATTGCCCACATTACCATCAATTACTAAAGATTACATAAAAATTATAGCCATGAATGATCCTAAATATAATCTCTTGGTTTTTGGGTAATAGACAACTAAGAACTGACCTGCAAATTACGAATATCAATTTCACCTAGTGATGGCCAAGATTGATCTGGCCGATTTTCTTCTATCACAAGAGGCGGCTCACTTGGTATACTCGTGTATTGAAGTATTCTCTCAACAGATATAATTTTGTTCTCCATTTGGCAAATATTCCATATTACCCAGGACTGTAACGTGTTTAGATTAAGTCCATATGTCACAGCTAAGCCCGCAACGCCTTCAAGAGACAACATAGAAAAAAAGAGAGGACAATTAGAAAGCTATTATAAGTTCCTTTACCAAATATTAAACTAAATTGAGAGAAAGAAGAATTGTTATGTGTTACTAAGACAACTTATGTGAATCACCTACCTGGATCAATGACACCTTCTGGAATAGAGACTAAGAAAATCAAAGAGAAGACAAAAGTGATAGAAGATAACATATCCAATCGAAAGCACAACCATTCCATAGCACCAGCAATATTGAATTTCGGCCGAGAATTTGTGTCTGTCAGTTTCATATTTGTCTCCCTAAATCTTGATTCTTCATCAAAGCTCCTGATAGTTGTTGAGCCTGATATTGTTTCAGAAAAATGTTGTATCAATGGAGCTTTGCACACTCCAACTAATCTCGCCAATTCTCTTGCTGAAGGTATGTAATATTGCTGCATAATCAAAAGTTTGTGTGAACACCTTGTAATATTACAACAGGAGTTAGGCTTGATGGATTCTTCACATAAGTAGATCTTTCCAAAGTTTTCCAACCTAAAAACTTCTGAAATTTAAGGACATATCAAAATACACTGCATTCATCTAGCTAGTTGGCAAACATCTAACTTAAGAAAACATATTTTTCTATTCATTAATTTAGCAAATCAGTGCATTTTTTATATAAAAATGACAGCAAAACTCAGCATATAGGTTTTACATTTAACCAATAAAAGTTTGTAGCATGTACTAAGCATATATTGTAAAGATTGCAGTATCATAAGCACAAGTTAATGTCAATTTTTTGGTCTGAGATGTGATGTGATTAATGCATTTTTCAGCATAATATAGCAGGCAATATTTTGATGAAGTCAGATTGTATACTAACCTGATACCAGAAACAGATTGCAATCACTGGGAAAAAAATGATGAAAACCTGCCATGCAACCTGAGACATTACTGCAATAATTCCAAGGAGTTGGATCGATGAGAATGCAAATGTCGCAACTTGATATTGAATGTTCAAATCTACAGCGCTTTGGTCTGTAGAGGCCTGCAAGGAAACATAAATACAGTTCAGTAAAACATTTACACCAATTATGTCTATCTGAAAGAATATTTGTGTATGTTGTCTTTGAGAGAGAGAGAGAGAGAGAGAGAGAGGAATTTCTTAAACTGAAGAACAAAGCTATGTAAATTTGGCAAACTATGCTTGGAGCACAATACACATCTTTCCACTTACTCTGTTTAGGATCCTTCCACTTGGAGTGGCATCAAAAAATGACATGGGGGCACGGAAAATGCAGTAGTGCATTTTACTGAAGAGTTGAGTGGCAGTCTTGTACCCAGCCACCGCAAGAAGCATGGATCTCAGGAGGACGCAAAAAGAACTTCCAATGGCCAAAGCAACATACACAATCATTAGAGTAGAGCTACTAACAGCAGGTTTCATGTCTTTTGAGATAGGGGTTGCCCAGGCCATCCAATAATTACTTCCAATTTGAAGGAGCTGAAAGAGAACTTGTCCCAACAATATAAAGGGCACAAGAATTCCTCTGTATGTCATAGTGATATACTTCCAGTAGACTGAAAACCCAACTTTACCTTTTTCTCTCTCTTCGTCTTGGATAATCTGTCCTTTTGTCCCAACTGTGTCATCTGTTTTACCAGTTTCAACGTCTGTGTTTTCTTGTCTTTGCGCAACCCAATTAGTACTAGATATATTTCCGAATTCCTTGCTCATACTAGTACTCTCAGAAACTGATCCTGCCTCCACAGAATCAAGTGCCAACAAAGCTTTCTCATGTGCCCCCACAAGTTCCATAAAATCAGTTCCAGAATTAAGAATATCATTGTACTTTCCAGCTTGAGTAACCCTCCCATCTTTCATGACCTAACAATGAATTATAAGTTGAATTCAGTGATAGAAAAGAGCTGAACAATCCATCCATGAGTTAAGCAAAGAAAAAGGTAGGAAGAAACAAAATGTGAATGGCTTACGAAGATAAGATCAGCAGCAGGTAAGAACTCTACTTGATGAGTAATATAAATCACTGTTTTTGAACTCAAAACCCCTAGCAAACATTCCTGCCATATAGAAGTTAATATATCAAAAGAGGTTACATTACAACTACAGAAAACAGAAAAAAACATAGTGCAATGGTATCACAAAAATTTTTGAGCACCTCAACTCACATGCACACAACCACCTATCTTCAAATGCGTATATTTATAACTTTATGTACATGACAAACTCAAAAGAAAACACGTTTTACAGTGAATATTGTAGCACTAGAATACAGAAATAAAGTACCTTAAATATGTGGGATCCTGTGTGAGCATCTACAGCACTAAACGGATCGTCAAATAGATAGATGTCAGCATCTTGGTACAGAGCACGCGCAATTTGGACTCTTTGCTTCTGCCCACCACTCAAATTGATTCCTCTCTCGCCTATGAGCGTCTGATCCCCAAATGAGAGAATTTCAAGATCCTTCTTCAAGGAACATACTTCAAGGATCCACTCATACTTTTCTCTTTCCATCTCCTTACCAAACAATATGTTCTGTTCAATCGTGCCACTTTGTATCCAAGGGGATTGAGCAACATATGCCTTTGTCCCACACAACTTAACAGTCCCAGATATCTTGGGTACTTCTCCCAGCATACAGGAAAGCAAACTTGACTTACCTGAGCCAACAGTCCCACAAACAGCAACCCTCATGCCATGTTGCACTTTAAAATTTATATCTTTTAGCGTTTGATTCGAGGAAGATAAATCCCAAGAGAAATTCCCATCAATAATCTCTATTGCTGTATCAGAACTACCTCTTGGAAGTCTCTCTATCACATCAGACTGCAAGTCAGCAAGACGAAGGAATGATGCAATTCGATCGAGGGACACTTTAGTTTGAACCATCATTGAGATTGTGTCAGGAAGATTGTAGATGGGCTCCTGAAGAATCCTAAACGTTGCAAGTGCAGATAAGATCTTCCCTGACTCAAGTGGGATCCCCATCAAAATACAAGCACCAAAACTGACCACAGACACAAATGTGGGGGCCCCCCAAAAGAGAAATGAGGACATTGCATTAGTGTAAAGAAAATTCTTCAACCACCCTGCCTCGATCTTCCTGAGCTCCATGATTTTAGATAGAAACTTCATCTCCCATCCTTGAAGCTTGAGAATCCTCATGTTCCTTAAAATCTCAGACGTCACCTTCATTCTTTTGTCTTTTGATTCCATTATCTTGTCTTGGAACTTCTCTAGTACTGCCCCCAAAGGAACATTAGCCAACATTACAAGTACGGTTGCCAGAAAAGCCGCAATTGAAGCAAGCCCAAGATTTTTATACAAAATCAACAATGCGAAAACAATTTGTACTAAAATCATCCAAATCTCATGCATATACCAACCGAAGTCGCCGACCCTCTCAGCATCAACAGTCATGAAATTGATAATCTCCCCACTAGTGTGAACCTGCTTTGACTGGCATGAAAGTGTTAGACCTTTATTATAGATCATTGCAATCAATACTGATTTAACCCTGATTCCAACCTGCTGCACCCTAAAGTACCAGTGCCTCTGCGTGAGGCATTCAACGAGTTTTGCAGAGAAAAACACTGAAACCAGAACATAGCCCTCATTCTTGAAGTTGCGCCGCCCATTGAGGTATTGAACAAAAGTATCAATAAGATATGGTCCAACATAGGAAGCCATTGTGTACATCATACAGAAAATGGCTGTCAAAATAATTTCTTTCCATGCCATGGAGATTAAGGCCTTCACTAGCTTTAGTGTGGTCACTCCACTAATTGTACCACACTCTGCCTCAATCTTATTTCTAAAACTTGGATAGCCCACAAATACACTATCACTGGGATCAAGTTGAGGAACATCCTCAAGGTCTAATGTCTTCTTAGTACCGGCAGAAATCAAAGGGCCCAACCATGAGAAAGTAAGAATGCTGAAAAATCCAGCATTCGAATAAGGTGTTACATTTTCATCCCCCTTAGACTTATTTGACTCTGATTCATTACTTGCATTAGAATCGCCATTCAAAAGTGGTTCTTCAAGAATGGCATCTTCACCCTCATTTTCCCCCAAAAATCCAACATAACATAGGAACAGACCCGTGACAACTGAGACAACATCGGAAACTAAATACTGAACTGGTAAATTGACATGTTTCCTATAAAGAACGACATCTATAACAAGGTCATAAAAAGAAATTAAGAGATACAGACCCCAGAAAACTCTCAATAAAAACGGGTACTTTGGTCTACCTAAATTAAACAAATAAACACAAACTGCACCCCAAGCAAGTGTTCTAAGTGCTAAATCCAAAAGGGTCACTAATTCTTCATCGGACCAACCATTTCTATACCAATAAAAGTAATTCAGTAAACATAAGACAAGACTGAATACACAAACACCCATAGAACAAATTAGAGTTTGTTTATGGTACAAACTCCTGGTTCTCCTAAACCTTTCCTTTGAACCTTCCCTATTACCCATCTTGAATCTCTGGCACACCCATGAGCCAAACACGCCAAATAACAAGACCAAGTGTAATGAGCCTGAAAAACCTCGTAGGAAAACGGGTTTAAGAAGAAAATCAGTACCTGAAGACATTAGTGAGGAGTAGTAATATGAGAAAAAGGTTGAAAAACCATTCTCTGTGGATTCAAAGAACCCCATTTTTTCTTGTCAAGCGTGGGTTTTTTTTCCTGCTGTGTAACTGGGATTATATGTCATAGTTAAAGATTTTCTGGTTCAGGTAAGGTTATGTTTGAATACCGCTTATTTTGCTAAAACTGAAAATTTATTGCTGAAAATACCGAAAATAAAGGTAAAAGTTAGTTGAAATAGTGCAGTAAGACTCATGAATAGTACCAAAAGTGTAGTACTATCTATGAATAATAGCAAAAATAAACTGAATAGTAAAATAATTTTAATTTTTCATTGGTATTTAAACACATACTTAGCGTTAGTTCAATGATATATACAGGCGTTAGTTCAATAATATATACAGGACTTGTTTAAAATGAGAGAGAGTCAAAGGTCGCTTTCCTTAGACGTAGGATTACGTGGTCGGCAAGACTAAAAGTTCGGATAGTACGATGAATATATGCAGCAAATGAGAGAAGTGAGACAAAAACAAAAGGTTGGCGTGTTCCCCGGAATGGTATCAGGTTGGAGAAGAATAGATTGGAAGTGTATAGCTGTGAGTGTTTGTTGTTTCCGTTAATGAGTTTTTTTTCTGCTCTGGATTTTCTACTATATCTGTCATAGTAGTGCTTATTTTTTGCTGATCTCTTTATATTTGGAAGAGAGAAAATTAGAGGGAATGACACCAAAACAGTTTTTGAAAGGATAGTCTTTTTTTGGTTTCCCAATAACGGAATGAACCCTCCAAAATTAGGAACATTGGAATGGAATGAGTTCGGAAATGCTTGCTCCACAAGTCTGCAACAATTTTTTATTTTTTCTAACTGTTTGTCTCGACAAGACCGGCGACCATTTATTTGTTTGTTTGTTTGTTTCTTTTTTCAAAGGAGAAAATGAAAATAGTAGACGAGTCCGTTTGTCTCAAACAAACCAGGGGCCGATTCTATGTACCTGGGGCTTAAAGTGAAAACTAAAAACTGAGCGTGTGTTTAGCAAAAATTATTTTTACCAAATTATTTTACTATTTAGCTTATTTTTGTTATTATTTATAGATCTCATTGCACTTTTTGATACTATTCATGAGTCTCACTGTACTATTTTAATTAACTTTTACCTTAATCTACCGTACTTTCAGCAAAAAATTTTCAATTTTAACAAAATAAGTGGATCCCAAACGAAATTGAGACAATATTTCAATACAACTTAAAAAAAAAAAAATTTACTTAAAATCTATTATCTTGTTTTAGATGTAAAATTACTAATAAACACGAATCATGTAAAAATTTTTTTATAAATTTTTTATGAGAGAGTCTATAGACAAGAAAAATTTGACAAAACTTTTTACACCTGTTAATGTGACAGATTGATAGGGATAACTAAAAAAATGATGTTAGTAGTGGACTTAAATTAGTACTAGTAAAAGTTTGCTAACTCAACTGTTGTGAAAATTTTTGTGTATTGCTCTTTTTTATTTTTATTTTTATTTTATTTTTATTTTTTATAGTTGAGAAGTGCTATATTCACAACAAATCTTTGGTGTTACTGGTTCTAATTTGAACTTACTACTTAAATTATTTTTTTGTCTATTAATAACAGCCAGTAACAACCTATCATTTAAAATTTGTTGTGAAAAATGTTATGGTTGTAATATATCTTTTTTTTTTTTTTTTTTTTTTTTTTTTTTTTTTTGTCCATGGCCGCGTTGTGGTTCCGCTTTTCCTCCAGGGAATCCGAACCCCGATCTGGATACTCTCGTGATCGTGAGCGTTCTCGGCGCTGACCCCTGTGTAAATGAGAGTCGCGCGAAGCCGAGTGCTCTCGTTGACGGCGGTAACCAGATTGTTCAGATCCTGCTCCTTGTCGCTCCCCCCCGGCCCCCGGTCTTCTTGCTCGGTTGTCCTGATTCATTCTCTGGCGCCTGTCTTCTGCCTCCAACTCTAAATCTCTCACCATCCTTCGCAAACGCTCAAGCTCCTCGTCTCTTTCATCAAACCGCCTTCGCCCCGATGCACCGGATTCCGCCCGTTGCGTCTGGTACGAGCCCTCTCCAAATCCGGAACTTTCTTCTGCTCCCTCCTGGCGCCTGTCTTCGTGCCATTTCTGCCTTCGTTCTCGCCAAGACGACCCCCGAGAGGATCCGATCGAGCCGCTTTCGGCGTCACTCCCCGAACGGGTTCCGGACATCTATCTCGTGTGCGAGCCTCAGCTGAACCACAGCAGCGTAGGAGATTCCCACAGACGGCGCCAATTGTGCGGGTCGCAAATGAGGCCAATGGGCTCAACCCCACTTGGGCTCACAACTTATTTTTTTGTTGGGCTGAATTTCCTACTGTGGGTAGTTCTACAACTAAGGACTCAATGAGATCACTTTTCTCCTTCTCGGCAACACAATCTTTCCTCCAACTCCTCTCGGACTCTCTATTTTTCTTATCTATTACCCCTGTTCCCTTTTCTCCCCTCTTTGTGACCAACCCCTCTTTCTTATCCTTCCCTCTTATTTCTAGTGCTCAGCTCAGGCGTAGGTTATCAATGCCCTCATGTTTGTGCAACAGAGGGTCCAGTAGGATTTTCTCTAAGTGGGAGATTAGGTATGGGTGGCTTTGGGACTTGGTTCCCACCTTCGTCGGCAACTCGGCAGGGTTGGTGCGTGCTTAGTGCTACGGAGGGTCCAATTAGGGGGATGGTAAGTGTGAGTCTCGACCTGGGTGGCTTTGGGACTTGGTGCCCACTTCGGGTTAGAGCTAAGTAGTGGCGCTTGGAGGGCCTTCTCTGAGCCGAACAAAGTTGATGCGCTGTTTAATGATACCTCCGAACATGCTCGGTAAAAAAATATGCCGATCATAACTTAGTAGTGAAGCCCGGCACCCCCGAGCTGTGCTAGCGAGGGTTGGGCCGTAGGGTGAATGAGGATTGGGCCCAAAGACTGCGTGTTTTGGTGCGGAGACTTGGGGCTGAGTAGGCCCAACAGTTCGGCCGCCGCACAAATATTATTACAATGAAAAAAATAATCTTATTTTTTAAAATTTGGGGGCATTTTTTTACTTGGAAGCCTTAGGCGACCGCCTCATTTGCCTATTCTATAGAACTGGTCATGTTTCAAACCATTTTTAAAATGATGTGATTATTTTCTAACAAAGTATAATTGATAAAATATGTTAGGTGTTCTAAATTAAGCTATCTATATTTGTTATTTGTAAGTGTTTTATTTTATTTTATTGTTTCATTCAAAGAAAGATAATGTATTTTATATTCAATTATTATATTAGGCTAGATAATTTGTAAATAATGTAATATGTAGTTGGAATTTGTTTTTAGCGTTCCTCGCAAATGAGTCATCCTTTATACGTCTTGAGTGACTTAAAGAGGAAGCATATATATAAGTAAATTCATCATTTATATTATATATAAAAAAGGGTTTAATAATATAAGAAAAATGTAATTTTATCAAGAATCTACCAACATTGCGCTAAGAATGCAACATAATTTTTAATGAAACAACTTCTCTTTCTACATAACGCCTTCCTCCCAAAGCATCACCAAAGTGAACTAAATGAACCGAAATGGACTGCAATGGACCGAAATGTTGCACTTAGGGGTGTTTACTAAACTGCGCAAGCCACAAAAACCACCCACAAAATGGCATAACCGCACCGCAAGTAACAGTGCACCGCACCGCATGGTGTAGTGCAGTTTGCAATATTATAATAAGAAAATCGCACAAACTACACTGCACCGCACATTCTCTATATATTAATATATTTATTTTTTTTAATATTAAATATATTGTTAATAGTTTAATAACCCTAGTTTAAAAAAAAATAGTTTACTAACCCTAACAAGTGTTGTTTAGGAATGCCACCACAAAATAAAGAAAAACTATGTCAATAGTTTAAAACTTGACCCAAAACAAAGGAAAAATTTTGTTTTGGGCTAGGTAGGAAAAACTCAAATTTTATTTTTATTTTTAATACAAGATAAAATTTATGCTCTAACCTAATCTAAGTGTATATGTGTGTGAAGTTTCCTTCTGGAGACTTGAACCCCAACCCTTGCCCCCCACACCCCATAAGCATTTATACTCATGGAGTGACCACCGTATCAAGGGTGCCCAGCGGTGAAAAACTCAAAATTTGAATGTTATTGTAACCGGTGGATTTCAATAGTTTTGTTGTGTTTTTTTCCTCTGCATGACCCAATGCACTACTGGTCAGTATCTCTCCATCTCTCTCACTCACTGTCATCTTTGTTTTTCTTTGATTAGAAGTCTACCATTTATATTTTTCTTTATTTATTTTACTCTATCCAAAGAGAAATAAAAACTTTGATTTTCAATAGAGCTGAAGCACCAGTTTCCGATTACTTCATATTACCAGCCAACTCTCTTTGCCGCTGCCTTTGCCACCGATAATAGCCTGAGGAACACCACCAAGCATAGTAAAGTATCTCTGGGTAGACCCTAAAGTAAACTCCCTCTAATTCCACTTATTGCTTCAATTGTGGAAAAAAGTAAAAAACAAACAAAATTTATTGAAAAATCTGATTTTTTTCTCCTGCTAAGGATTAAAGCTTTCATGCTTCTTCTATGGTGTTCTGTTTACTGGGATATAGTGATCTTAGTCAATTTAAGACTTAAATATGTTAAAAGAATTTGATTGCTTCTTATTTGCTTAAAGAAAAGTTTTGTTTTGTATATTATGTGTGCGTTTGGGTTAGGATTAAAAATTAAAATTATTTCACTATTCAATTTATTTTTACTACTATTCATGTTCCCACTGTACTTTTTGGCACTATTCATGAGTCTATTTTACTATTTCAACTAACTTTTACCTTTATTTACAGTACTTTCAACAATAATTTTTTTTTTTTTCCAGTTTTAGCAAACTAATTTTTTCAGTTGGACTGGCCTCAAATTTTCTTACTCAAAATACTTGGGCCTATTACCGCAGGAGATAGCCCAACTCAACATAACAAAAAAGGCCCTTACAGTACTCAATACAATTATTGAAAAGTTTTTAATTCTATCATTTAATTTGAAATATAACCTATCGCATAGGTTCGGGAATATATTTGAAAATAAAACTTGTCACAATTCTATTTAAAAGTCTCTAATTCAAAATACATTCATTTGAAATAAATAAAACCTGTCATGATATATTGTATGAAAAGATCACAAGATTGGAAATACATTTGAAATAAAACCTGTTGTAATAAATTGTACAAAAAGAGGATCACAAGATTGGAAATACATTTAAAATTGTTGAAACTGAAACAAGACATCAGCAGAAACAATTAAAGAAAACGGCATCGTTTTTTGTCAAGGGAAAGAAGCAAAGCGATGTCGTATTGTTAAATGAAGATATAGTTGCTGGCACGTGATTATGGACTTGTGCTGTAATTTTATTTGTTTTCTTTTTAAGCTGTTAGATTACTCTCTGTTTTAGTTAGTATACTCTCTGTTTTAGTTAGTTTAATTTGCTTAATACCCGCCTAAATTTCCGGGCTCGTGTAACTGATTACTATGATATATAAATAGTAATCAGTGTGTAAAATCATTTAAGTCTTTTCATTTTACTTGATGAATACAAATTCATTTCAGAGAATATCTCCTTTTTCTCCTAGAAAGTTCTTTCCTAACATGGTATCAGAGCAACGAGTTAGCTCAGTGACTCGCTGATTTCCTAACTCACTCTTTTCCTCCATTGTTATTCTCCTTCAAGCTTTTATTCAAGCTTCTGATCGTTGATCTTTTCTTTCATTGTTGATCTTTGATTGAAGTTTTTTTTTGTTGTTCTTGTAATTTTCTTGCGAAATATCTTCTGTGATTCTTTGCTCTAAAGCTTGAATCATGGCTTCGACTTCAGATCCTACCATTCTTCCGCAAACTATTCCACAAACAGAATCATCCTCACAGAATACTTCAAGTTCTTCAATGGCAGATGTATCAGCCAATAATCCATATTTTCTCCCTGTTGCAGAGAATCCAGGGATCATTCTTTCTTCGCAACCTCTGATTGGTCCAGAGAACTATGCTGATTGGACCAGATCTGTGTTCTTGGCCTTGAGTGCGAGGAACAAATTTGCTTTTGTTAATGGAGCAATTTCCAAACCAGAGGTTACTTCACCTCTGTACAATTCTTGGTGTAGATGTAACACTATGGTTCTTTCATGGCTGGTGAATTCCCTTTGCAAAGACCTTCAGGCAAGTGTGAGGTATATCAACACTGCTCGAGAACTATGGATTGATCTGCGAGATCGTTTTTCTCAAGGAAGTTCACCTAGGCTCTATGAGTTGCAAAAGGAAATTTCGCATCTTACACAAGGTCAACTATCGGTGAGTTCTTATTTCACAAAGTTCAAAACACTCTGGGATGAATTTGCTAGTTATCAATCTTATGCTGCTTGCACCTGCGTTTGTACTTGTGGATTTGATAAAACTCAAGTGGAAACTCAACAGAAAGAGCATGTTTTTCGTTTTCTTATGGGATTGAATGATAGTTTTGATCATCTTACTAGTCAAATCTTGATTGCTGAGCCTCTTCCTTCAATCAACAAGGTTTGTTCTTTGATTTTACAAGAGGAAAAACGAAGAAATGTAGGTCATGGAGTTAATGTGATTGCTGAACCTACGGCTTTGTATGCTAATAATAACTACAATCCTAGCTTTAATCCCAATTTTAGGCCTAATCAAGGTCAAAGTTTTCATGGAGGGAAAGGGGGAAATTCAAAGAAGCAAAGGCCAGTCTGTACCTATTGTGGTCTAACTGGTCATATAGCAGACAAATGCTATAAACTTCATGGTTATCCACCAGGATACAAACCAAAGGGGAACAGACCTATGGCAAATCAGGTCTCCGTTGGCTTCCAATCAAATGGTTCAATTGTTCAAGGGCCAAATTCCTTTCCCCATGGCAATACCTATGGTGGTCCACAATATGCTACTAATGCTTATGGTGTGCAGTCAAATGAAATGAGTTTCTCTCCACAGAATTTTGCTCCACCGAATTTTTCTCCACAATTCATGGCTCCATCACCACAGGCCTCTTAGTGTCCTATTTCACAGTCTCAGTGTGAACAACTGCTATCATATCTGTCTGTTCTTAAGGATAATTCTGCTTCAGGTTCTGGAATACCATCTGCCCATCAAGCTACAACTGTGATGGCTGCTACTAGTGATAATCCTTCATCCAGTAACTTTGCACTCAACTTTTCAGGTAATCCCTTTTGGATTCCCCCAAATTTGTCTCATTCTATTTTTTCTACTCATCTTGTAGATAGGAAAGCATTTAAATCCAATGATTGGATCATTGATACAGGAGCCACTGATCACATGGTTCATTCAGTGACTCAATTAACTACCATAACTTCTATCTCTCAAACCTATGTCTTTTTGCCAAATGGGGAACAAGCTATGGTTACACACATAGGGACAGTTAAAGTTACCACTACACTCACTCTCACCAATGTGCTTTGTGTGCCATCCTTTAGTTTTAACTTGATTTCAGTTAGTCAACTCACAAAGGCTTATTGTTGTTGCTTGATTTTCCTTGGAAATTGCTGTTTCATCCAGGACCTGGCTCATTGGAGCACGATTGGTCTGGGTAGAGAAAGCAAAGGGTTGTACTTGCTGCAGCAAAACTTTACTCAAACTTCTTCGTTTTCAGCCTTTGCTGCAAAATCTACATCTGCCATCTCTCCAGATTTATGGCACACTCGTTTAGGTCACCCTTCCTTTTCAAAAATGTCATTGTTGAATAAGTTTGTACCTTTTGTTTCTACAAATAAATCACAGTGTTGTGATATTTGTCATTTTGCTAAGCAAAAGAAACTTTCATTTTCAACTAGTGAACATGTTTCTATTTCACCTTTTGATCTTGTACATTGTGACCTTTGGGGTCCTTTCTTTAAGGCAACTAATGAAGGTTACAAGTATTTTTTGACTATTGTTGATGATTTTTCTAGATGTACTTGGGTGTATCTTCTTAAACATAAATCTGAAACTGGATCCTTGATTCCTCAATTTGCTGCTATGGTTGAAACTCAATTTGGTAAGAAATTGAAATGTATAAGGAGTGATAATGGAACTGAATTTTACTTGAAGGATTTTTTCAAAAACAATGGTATTTTGCATCAGTTATCATGTGTTGATACCCCACAGCAAAATGCCATTGCTGAAAGAAAACACCAACATATTCTTAATGTTGCTAGAGCTTTGCATCTTCAATCTCAAGTTCCATTAGTTTATTGGGGTGATTGCATTTTGACTGCTGTGTATTTAATTAATAGAACCCCTTCCAAACTTTTGCACAACAAAACTCCTTATGAAATGCTTTTTAACAAACCACCTCCTTTTGAACACTTAAGATGTTTTGGTTGTCTATGTTTTGTTTCTACTTTACCTCACAATATACACAAATTTGCATCTAGAGCTAGAAAGTGTGTTTTCATAGGTTATCCTCATGGCATTAAAGGCTACAAGGTTTTAGATTTGGATTCTAATTCCATACATATCTCTAGGGACATAGTTTTCTATGAAAACATATACCCTTTTTCTCAAGCTTCTTCCTCTCTTCCTTTCACTCTTACGAATTCTGATTTCCCTCACTCTAGTTCTAATAATGGACTTCTTTGTTCATCTCCATCTTCTTATGTGCCTCCTAATTCCTTAGCTGATATTTCAATTCCTCTCGCACCTTCTTTGCAACCTGTTTTAGAAAATTCAGCTCCTTTACAACCTGTTTTAGAAAATTTTCCTCCTTTATCCCCTATTTTAGATCTTGTTACTTCTATTGATTCAAACCCATCTGGTTCATCTGATCTTGTTCTTGCCCCTACATCCTCTCCATCCTTTTGTCCTAGGAAATCTACTAGACCACATAATCCTCCGGCCTATCTCACAGATTACTCTTGCAAGGTAGTGGTTTCTAAACCTGCTTCAGGGTTACCTTATAACATTTCAGATCATCTCAGCTATGAGAACCTTGGCAGCTCCTTTTACTCTTTTGTTATGTCAGTCACTGCCACACCTGCCGAACTTGCTTTCTTTCATCAAGCAGTGAAGTCTGCTGAGTGGAGAGCAGCTATGGACAAAGAAATTGCTGCTCTTGAATAGAATAACACTTGGACACTCACTCCCTTGCCTCATGGTAAGCTCCTTATTGGCTGCAAATGGGTGTATAGGATTAAGTACAATTCTGATGGCACCATTGAACGTTGCAAAGCTAGACTAGTTGCCAAGGGGTACACACAAACGGAGGGTTTAGACTACTCAGAAACTTTTTCTCCTGTTGCAAAATCCGTTTCTGTTCGTATGGTTTTAGCCTTGGCTGCTGTGAAAGGCTGGTTTTTGCATCAAATGGATGTAAATAATGCCTTCCTTCATGGTGACTTAGCTGAAGAAGTTTACATGTCCTTACCTCTTGGCTTTCACAGCAAGGGGGAGAATCTAGTATGCAAGTTGAATAAAAGCTTGTATGGTTTGAAACAAGCTTCTGGGAAATGGTTTGAGAAGTTTTCTACAACTATTTTAATCATTGGTTTTGTGCAATCAAAGGTTGATTATTCCCTTTTCACACACTCTCAAGGTTCATCTTTTACTATCTTGTTAATGTATGTAGATGACATTTTGTTAACGGGTAATGATCCTGATTGTGTCACCAAGTTGAAACAACTTCTTGACAAGAAATTTGGTCTGAAGGATTTGGGATCATTGAGATATTTTCTTGGTCTTGAAGTGGCTAGAATGGATAAAGGGATAAGCCTAAATCAGAGGAAGTATGCTTTAGAAATACTTAAGGACACAGGTTTTTTGGGTTGCAAGCCTAGTAAGCTTCCCATGGAACAAAATCTAAGATTTTCCAAGTATGAAGGAACACCTCTAGCTGATCCTGGTCAGTATAGAAGACTCATTGGAAGGCTTTTGTACTTAACATTAACCAGGCCTGACATTACTTATGCAGTGCATAGGTTAAGTCAGTTTGTTGCATTGCCGAGAGAGCCACACATGTTAGCATTAAACAAGGTACTTCAATATGTTAAGACCTCACCTGGTAAAGGGATCTTCTTCTCTAGTAGCTCAGATTTGCAGATCAAAGCATATTGTGATGCAGACTGGGCTGGCTGCCCCGATACCAGGAGATCATTGACAGGGTATAGTGTGTTTCTTGGAGATTCTCTAGTTTCTTGGAGGTCAAAGAAGCAAGGGGTGGTTTCTAGATCATCTGCAGAAGCCAAATATAGAGCGATGGCCACAGTAGCTTGTGAGATCACTTGGGTTCTGCAACTCCTCAAGGATTTGAAAGTTCATCATCCAAGAGCAGCTATGGTTTTCTGTGATAATCAAGCAACACTTCATATAGCTGTTAATCCTGTATTTCATGAGAGGACAAAACATATAGAGGTTGATTGTCATTTGATAAGAGAAAAGATACAAGAGGGGATGATCAAGACATTTCATGTTGCTAGCAATTCACAAGTGGCAGACATTTTCACTAAAGCTTTGGGAATATCTGCTTTCATTAGGTTAGCAACAAGGTTGGGACTTATTGATATTTTTGTTCCAAAACCCCTGAAGTTTTGTTCACAAGATCAAGTTGCTAAACACGCAGATGTTCAAAACTTGAGGGGGAGTGTTGAAACTGAAGCAAGACATCAGCAGAAACAATTAAAGAAAACGGCATCGTTTTCTGTCAAGGGAAAGAAGCAAAGCGATGTCGTATTGTTAAATGAAGATATAGTTGCTGGCACGTGATTATGGACTTGTGCTGTAATTTTATTTGTTTTCTTTTTAAGCTGTTAGATTACTCTCTGTTTTAGTTAGTATACTCTCTGTTTTAGTTAGTTTAATTTGCTTAATACCCGCCTAAATTTCCGGGCTTGTGTAATTGATTACTATGATATATAAATAGTAATCAGTGTGTAAAATCATTTAAGTCTTTTCATTTTACTTGATGAATACAAATTCATTTTAGAGAATATCTCCTTTTTCTCCTAGAAAGTTCTTTCCTAACAAAAATAAAACCGGTTTCAGTATACAAAAGAGGATCATAAGATTGAAAATACATTTAAATAAAACCTATCACAATTTTTTCTAAAAGTTTCTAATTCACAATACATTCATATGAAATTTTCTGAAAGTTTTGATGATTCAATTGTTTTCCAAAATACAGGATTTTTATAATTCATTTCCATGCCACCGTTGGATGACAGATTTTGCACTAATTCTAGCCACATACTCCACGAATTCATTCAATACGGTAGGGTAGTTTTCCTTTGAAGTATTCAAAGCCATCTATCTGCATCACAGCTGGGAAAAAAATTGAGAATAAGCTGTAGCTAACATTAGAAGAAAAATCCAGACAATAAAACACTTAAAAACCCACTTGAATCTTGAGAAGTCATTACAAAACGAAGGGCATAACTACACACAACAAAGCAATAGAAAGATCAAACCTCATGGTGAACTTTTAGTCATACTTACTGTCATCAACCTAGTCTGACATTTTTTTTTTATCATCAATCCTAGTTTGACATTCTCACCAATAGATATGGAACATCTAGAAAGATTACTAGTTTTTTAAAGTAAACTATGTCCAAGTTGTATCAAGTATGTCATTAGCATCTGCCAATTTACTTCAATTTTTGTTATGACATTCTCGCAATCAGATTTTTAATATTTATTAAAATGTTGATTAACTTTTCCTTCTTGTAACAGAATTTTATCAAACATGATTTCTTCAACATTACTGTATGGGGCATAGTACTAAACCCAGAACATTAACATATGACCCACGTTAATGATTTACTAACTTTCAGGATCAGGATCCTTTTTGAGGATATGTTAAAATTTCATTAACTTTTCCTTCCTGTAACACAAGTTCATCAAACATGATTTCTTCTACATTACCGTATGAGGCACTAGTACTAAAAGTAAAAGCCCACCTAGATCAACTGACCCACGTTAATCAAATCCGCAAGGACATCATGTTAAACCATGAAATTGTTTAATTAAATTAAAAGAGACGGCATGAAAAAGCAAGCCAGTGAAAATTAAGTCTGAATTAGATGACATGAAAAAACAAAACTATCCGGCCAGGGAGAGGGGAGTGTCGCTGGTAGATGGGCATATCAAGAGCGACTACTCATTCAGTTATCCTCTCAAATGAGAGTCCCCTATATTCCCCAGGCCTCTCTAGTAGAATGCAGTTCAAAATGCAACTTGATAGCAAACTACTTAAGGGCCAAATTTACAAAAGTCCTATGGGCTCAGGGGATAGTTAAACACTTAATATTACAGGTGTGTAATTGAGAATGAGAGAGAGATGCAAACATATTGACTAATAATTCATATTATTTAAAGGACAAAACTTAAATACAGTACCTTAAGTGCTGTTCCTTAGGTTTCCTTTTTAGGATTTAGCTATGTGACTATTTAACTAAAAAATACACTTCCATTCCATGAGGAAAAATCAACATGGTAGAATCTTAAGCGAGGAACTTAAGGAACAGCACCTAAGTACTGTACCTAAGTCTTGCCCTTATTTAAAACTAAAGGATGAGTACCATAGCTTTCTACCCAATTTTTATTATTTAATCCTGTTTAAGTAAATTCAAATCACATTTTTAAAACATATAAGAATAAAAAAAAATCTCATTTCCCACGGTATATATTATAAGAACATGAATGGTATGTATGTACATATTAACATAAAAAACAATTCAACTAACTAAATGAATCCTTTCAAAAGAATAATGGTAGAGCAATATTGGGATCCAAATACATAGAAAACCTCTTTTTTTTTTTTTTTTTTTTTTCCATACTTGTGAAGGCTTTGACATAAGAAAACCTCAAAAATCTACCACTTAAGAATTGAATCAAAGCCCATGAAAATACCAAAAAACTAGCAAAACCCATACCAAATCAAGTGATTGATATCCAAAAAATACCCTAAACCCATCAATATTTCGAAATCTAGAATATGGGAAAATAACAAATCTTCAAAGAACACACCTTGAGGTTGCGACACCACACTTGTGAAGGCTTCGACATAATTTTCAAACTCCAGAAATGACGTGTGCAGCGGCGTGTGTGGCGGCATAGAGCTCCAGTGCTAAGAGGAGAGGAGGAGATGAGATTTGGGGTTTAGCTCTCCAGGTCTGAAACTATTGTGTCGTGTGTGAGGAGGGTTGTAGGATTTAATGAGTTATGATTGTGTGTGCTGAGGTGTATTGATTTTCCTGTAAAATGACGACGTGACTTTCATTCATTGGGTGGCGTAAAACACTTTTTTTACGTTAGCTCCAGACAGAAGTTAAACTCAATTTAAATCCAGTTCTAGAAGAGTTATGTTGGTGCTACAACTTGTGCCATAACTCACCCACATGGCGAGTTATGAATGGTGGAAAAGTGTCCCCACATGGACCCCACATCACTCTTCCACCACTCACGACTCGTCATGTGGGCAAGTTGTGGTACCAGCATAACTCGTTATAGAACGACATCACAGTATGTAGCTAATTTCCACACACACTGTCTAGACAATAATGAATTGACCAAGGTTCTAATGTGTTATTATTGGTGTTTCCTAGGTGTAAAGAGTAACCTCGTAACCAATTCTCTTCCCAATCCCTGGTGAGACCAAGTCCTGGATTACCAATTACACTTCCCATATGTTTTGAGTTTAATGCATGGGGATTGGGGAGCTGTCCAAAATATATAGTAGTTCACATACATTGGTGCTCATCCTATTTTTAGAAATGAAAAAAATGGAATTCATTAGCTAGGTTTATAATTTTAAGTATGCACCTCGAAGGAAAGGAGATTTTTTGACAGAATATTAATTAACGCGTTCCTAGATAATCATGACTGCCAAATAGTATAGGCTACCAAGGCACCCCTTGGGTTGAATATACTGTTTTTTTTTTGGTTGTACTATGGATTTGAGATTATCTTGAAACCATTCTAATAGGGATGATTGAAAGAACTATATATGTCAGTAAGTAGAACGACATTTAAGTGACTTATATGCTTAGCCCATCTCAAAGATAGTGTAATGAAGTTTCATGTTGGTCACATTTTTGTAACCAGAAGAATGGGCAAAGATGAGGTTCCTAGTCAAGAAGCAGTGATGGGTGCATTTCCATACAAAGTATTTTAACTTATTTGGACTAACAAATGTCAAATCCAAATCTAATATTTTGTAGAGGTTTTTGAAGGTTGAAGTTGGTATGAAACAAAGGTACTTGTTGCCTTGACAGAACAAATTCCATCCACAGATGGTCAGATTTGGATTTGCTGGTGTTTCCAGCAATCACTTAGTGTTAGTTTGGATACAACATTTTTCCTCAATGTTTGTGTTTGTGCTGCCCCGTGCATTTTTTAGTGGGTCCCGTGCACTATTCACGGGACTCACAAATACTTTTTTCAGCAAAAACAATTTCAAAATTGAGTCTCACGGCACTATTCACACATTTAAAAATTATTTTACTACAGTATTTTCAGTTTTTAGTTTTTAGCAATAAGCGGTATCTAAACAAACCCTTAATATGATAAAAAATATTTTTAATTGAGTGTCGTGTTCCACTAATGGACCAATAAATTGCTGTCTTAGAGGACCACCAAGTAGCCAATTATTTAGTAATTTGCTGTTCAGTAATATTGCTTTAATCTATACTGATTGCTTTAAGATCCTAGGTTTATAGTTGTATGGAAGGCTATGTTAGCCACATCAGCGCTACACCTCAAAAGGATTAATAACATCCTTGCCAGTTAGGGTTCTTTGAAATTGATAGGCCAATAATGTATTGACTCCTTGTGATGAATTAACTAATTAATTAGCCAAGTTAATTAATTATTTCAATTTGCATGCAATAAGTGAAGTAGCACAAACAAATAACCAAAAAACTAAATGCAATGGAAATTAAATTGACACGGTGATTTGTTTACGAATGGGGAAAACTTACAAGGCAAAAACCCCACCAGGCGATTTTAAGGTTACCACTCTCGAGAATTCACTATTATCACAATAAGTAGTTACAAGTAAAGGAATCCTAGTATCTTATACCAACCTACAATTGAACCCTTACCCTAAAACCCAATTGGACTTGTTCTGTAGTGACAATCTCTCCTTTTAATGCACGGCTCTCAGTACGTGACTAACCAATTCGATACACAAATCTCAATATGCGACTTACTCACCAACTTGAGAAAGATGTTGGCTCCGAAGTTCTTCAGTTCATCACACGATGAAGATCATGAAGCTCCTTGGTTACAAAACCCTACGGTGTACAAACACAGAAGCTTCTTGAATAGGAAGATGAACTAGGGCATATGTCTTCGGTTCACAATATGCTTGTGAAAAACTTTTGCATTGAGTTGCATCAGCTGTGATGATCCATGAAATAATCCTTATATATATATATATTTAGGATTGTGAGAAAAGAAAGCCCAAACATCTATTCATAGATTGGATTGAAATTAGCTCTTGAAAAACTGATTTTCATAAACCTCGATAGATAGCTTATCTGTCGAGCTAGTTGTCGAGCATTAGGCTTCAACAACTTTTTAAACCTCGATGATACTAGCTGTCGAGCTAGCTGTCGAGTTTTAAAATCCAGTACTTCTTCACTTGTTTCTTGGACAGACTTGTATGACTTTAATACTTGATCTTGAAACCTTGTTTCTTGAAACATTAAAGACATCCTAGATCTACTCAATTACAAGTAAAGTGCGTTTTGACAAAGGATTAGCCAATTCTATATTGACATATGTTCCTAATATTAAATCACATATGTCTTAATAAAAATCTCTTATAAACCCAAAATCCACCTAATAAACACCCATGCAGGATCAGCAAGACTCAGTACACAACAACATATCTATCTCAGCATACCCATCTTATGGCTAATAACATGCTTGCAATTTAGGTGCATATCTAGCATGCGAAACAACATTGTTATGGATATCTCTAAAAAAAATGAATATCTTCAAAAATGTGCAATACTAGAGGGTTTATAATTCAATTTGCTTTTGATAATTTGTAGAGAGTTGAGTATGCTCACTTTGGTCTTCTTAGATCTTATTACTAAGCAAGTAGGCAACACTCTTGCTAAACTCAACATATATATTCAGGTGCTTGAAAGTTCAAAAAACGTGTAGAACACCTTTGAACGTTTAGACCCCAAATTACAAATTATCAATTCAAGCTTATAATCAAACAATTAATGTGTGAAACATGAACATAAGTCAAACACAAAATTGATAAACAATCTAAACCAATTTAAAATCACATTCACAGCAAATAATAAACGGTAAAGATTAAGAGAAGAGAGATGCAAACACAAAGACAACACGCGATGTGTTATCAAAGAGGAAACCGAAGCTCTCGGCATAAAACCTCTCCACCGCCCTCCAAGCGGTCAATAATCCACTAAAAAATGTAGTTAGGATACATGAACAGCAATAGACCCTCCAAGCCTAATCTACCCAGGTACTTAAGCCCTCCAAGCTTCCTGCTCCAACGAGGTTGGGCCGAACCTTTTTCTTTTCTAACTTACCAGATTCCGCTATAGCCCATAGTATCAACCAATAACCATTGGTTCCTTCCCAAACTGCTTTTCTTAGCACCAAAAGATCTTCTCACAGATGTGGGTGTGGTGAGACAAGGATTTGGTCAATAACCTCTTAAGGATGTATTAATGGAGAGGAAGAGAGTAGAGAAATTTAAGGAGTCTCTTAGTGAAGATTGGGGATGAGGCAATCTTATTTTTCTCTTAGGGTTTCTCTCTCAATTTTTCTCTCTAGAAGCTCTTTACATTTCCTGGTTATAAGAGTCTATATATAGTGGTGTGTGTTTGGAATACGAAGAGGCAGTTTTTGCCAAACAGGGCAAGTTGGCGGCTTGGCCTTGCGACTTGACTGAGTCGCGAGTTCAAGTCGCGAGCTAACGGCCTGGCCATCCTGGGACTTTTGTCCTTTAGTGCGACAGCTGGCGTGACCCTTCACCTCCCCGCATGATTCTCATGTGTGCTGCAGTTTGGCGGCTTGCCAGTCGCGAGTTCTAGCCGCGAGTTTCTGCTTCTTTGTACATTGTTGAGCAATTCTTCACATTCTCTCACACACTACCCTTACATGAATCCCACCTAAATACAGGGTTACTAAATGCTAAATTACAAGCAAATTGGCACGGAATAAAGCGAACAAGATGGTTGATAAAATTCAACCTTACAATGCTTAAGGTGAAAATCAGGCACATAAGAACCGCAAAATCAACAAGTTTTAGCTTAATTGAGTCAGAGGTGCTTCTGTCCAAAATGTGAAGAACATCAGGTGCAGGACTACAGTAAACTTGAACATTAAGCGTCTCTAAATTGACACGGATACTCATCTTTTTATCTATAAATATGTCAGCATATGTATTTATTCTAAAGTTTATTCATTGGTACTAAGGTGCTAGTATGTCGACAGCATGAATGTGATAGAACCTTCCTTTTAAGAAAGAACATTTTCTATTGAAATAAACTTAATGTGTAAATTTACAATGTCAAGGCACCCAGTTGAACCACAATAGTCTACCACCTTTTTAGCAAATAAAAAACAACATTTAGTAGCAATTTATTAAACTTGAGTTCCATATTTCATTTTTCCTTTGGTCAATATGATTTTTGTGTGTGTGTGTGTGCGCTCGTTGAATATATAAATTTCAGTTTGGAGCATAAAACCATAACAGGATGTATGACTCTCTCTCTCTCTCTCTCTCTATCTTGCGCGCGCGCAAAGGATGCATGATTCTCTCAATATACTTGCCACATATTATTGAAGCAATTTTGGTTACACCCAATTCTAATCTCAAAATCACAATGGGCATATATGCAAAGAAATGGTTTTATGTGATGATTTCTTTGGTATTAATTTCGTAATATTAAAATTTTCATTATATATTTTAAGAACCACAAAAGTTATACAGACGTTATAAATTACCTCAAAATTCCAAATCCAATTGGTTTTTTTTCCCCTTATTCTTCTTTGTAGAAGGAAATGATTTTTCTTGGTGTGGAAGAAAAATATATTTTTTAATATATATGTATATATATATATATATATATATTTTTTTTTTTGGTGGGGAGGGATAGGGCCAAAGATGGCTTTGTCCCTGACTCTAATCTTCGGCCACCAGATCTGAGTAGAGAGGCACGGTAATTCTCCCTCTAATATAATGAGATCAAGAAATCAACTTTTTTAGATTTTTTTTTTTGAAGCAGAAGCATTTCATTCAATTAAACAGAGAAATTGGAATCTTGGTACAAGGCTTCCCTAGCTATTGGAGGAACATCTTCCATCCAAAACAAATCATGACTAATATTCCTAGCAAATTGAGCCAACTCATGAGCAACCCTATTGCCCCCTCTCTTAATACATTCAGTCCTTACCCATTGTAAATTCCCAATCAAATGATGAATATTCCCAATTACATTCCCAAGCATAGAATGATCAACCTGCATAGCTGAAATAGCTTTCATAACAGAACTATTATCTCCTTCAATGACTAATTCAGAGAAGGTTTTTAGAACTTAAGTGAAGTTGAGCAACAAATATGACTCATTAAGCCTTATATGTATTTTTCCTATTCATTTAATCTTGTTTAGCACTAGAGAACTCTTATTTATTTTTCCTCTCTATGGTAGAGTAATTGGATGAGCATTAAAGAAAGCGGTCACAGAATTTTTATTAAAAGTTTAAATTCATATCATGTTTTGGGAATGCCTTTAGGCTAAGTTGCATCCTACTATTTAGAAAATCCTGCCTTCGTCTTAAAAGGAAATGTAGTTCCTTATAAATCACAAAGCCAAACAAAACAATAAATCCTATTTTCATAAAAAAAAAAAAAAAAGAGAGGCGCATTTGCCATGAAAAAATGAGGGGCCTAGCAAACCAAATTTATTCTTTTTTATTTTATATAAGATAAAATTTCTACTTTAGCCTAATCTAAGTATATATATGTGTGAAGCTCCCTCTTGGAGACTTGAACCCTGGCCCTTGCCCCCTCACACCCCACAAGCATTTATACTTGTGGAATGACTACCGCGCACCAAGGGTGTGCGGTGGTAACCAAATTTATTCTTAAATAAAGCTTTTTGTTTGGAAAAATTAAATAAGGATTGATGACCTATTCTTCAGTGAAACAAGAGAGAAGTTATGATATATTGGTATTATTGCATTCATTACAATTTCTGTTTTAAATATTGTTAAAAGAAGCAAATTTTGGTGGTTATTAAAATTTTCAATTTATAGTAGTACATTTGATGCCATTCAATTAATGGTGCAATCAAGTAATCATTAGGCTGGACATGGAAAGTTCGGTTTAATCGTGTATATAAAAACCTTTCGTGTAGCCAGTATTGTTTCATCGTGTGACTCTCTCCAAATTCAATGGCAAGTGGTGTCATATTTCATCCATGCTTCCTTCTCTCATATTATCTTATAGGCCTTTTGGTTACAGCTCATAATGTCCCCCAAGCACAATTAACACCATACAATGGTCAGCATCTCATGAAGGTCTCAATTGGCACTCCACCAGTAGACATCTATGGCGCTGCCGATACAGGTAGTAACCTTGTGTGGACACCATGTGTACCTTGTAATGACTACTGCTTCAAACAGATTCATCCCCTGTTTGATCCTAAAAAGTCCTCCACATATAGTGAAATTTCTTGTCATTCAGAAAAATGTCAATTATGGGACGGAGGCCATTGTTCTCCTCAAAATAGTTGCATTTACAGCAGTGGATATATAAGTGGTTTATCCCAAGGTGTTCTGGCTAAAGAAAAAGCCACCATCACTTCTACCTCTGGGCAAGTGGTTTCCTTTGACATTGCTTTTGGATGTGGACACAACAATACCCTCCATTCCGATGTCCAAGCAACTATTGGGTTAGGATCAGGGCCTTTGTCCTTTGTTTCACAAATTGGTAGCAAGAGGTTTTCTTATTGCTTGTTGCCATATGGTACTGAATATACTGATCCTAGTATTACAAGCAAGATAAGCTTTGGCAATGGCAGTGAAGTTGTGGGTGATGGTGTGGTTTCAACGCCATTTGTAGCTGGAGATCAATATGTTGTGACACTAGAAGGAATTAGTGTTGGAGACACATATGTGTCCTTTAACTCTTCAGGTAAGGCTTCTAAGGGCAACATGTGTATCGATTCAGGATCACCAATGTTGGCTTTGCCACCAGATTTTTATGATCGCTTAGAGGTGGAAGTGAAGAAGCATATTTCAATTGATCCCATTAAGGATGACCCTAATTTGGGGACACGGCTTTGCTATAGAACTAAAATTACTAATGAAAATGGACCAATATTGACTGTACATTTTGAAGGTGCAGATGTGGAGCTAAAGCCTATACAAACTTTCAATCGACCGGTTAAAGAATATGAATATTACTGCTTTGGAATTACAAATACTGCAAATTCAGATTTGGCATCTTTTGGCGACCATTACCAAGGAATATATGGCAACTATGTTCAAGCAAATTTTTTGATTGGGTTTGACTTGGAAACAAGGATGGTCTCCTTCAAGCCGACTGATTGCTCCAAACTGTAGAGTTTGGCACTTTCATGTAACCTATATGAT
Source organism: Quercus suber (assembly GCF_002906115.3). NCBI lineage: Eukaryota > Viridiplantae > Streptophyta > Magnoliopsida > Fagales > Fagaceae > Quercus > Quercus suber. The sequence goes on along the minus strand of NW_027069485.1, from coordinate 363,681 downwards.
CAATGAAAGATATATACCTATTCATACTTTATATATATATATATAGATTAATTATCCTTTTTTTAATTAAAAAAAACTTTATTTTCATTACAATCTAAACACATTTCTAGCTTAAAGAAATGTTTTTACTTTCTCTGTTTGTCTTATGCAATTGCTTTGCTTCATTTATTTATTTATTTTTTAGAAACTGGCAAGACTTTGATTAATCAAATGAAGAATGAAACAAATAAGGAACAACTGATCTCAAACAGAAACATCAGGAAGAAAACTATCCAACCAAATAACAATATCTGCTATTTCTTTAGCTTTGCAAGCTAGGAGATGAGCTGTAGTGTTACCCTTTCTACAGACGAGAAAATTGGTATCACTAGAATGATTCGTCTTAAAGTTTGGGTATCTTGAATAAGAGCTAGAAAATCTTCATTATTCTAGAGAGTTGTCATCACTCATGTCCAGAGACGGAAGTAGAACTTGGGGTTCGGGGGGCCGGGACAAAGTATAAAAAAACTATTTTTTATCATAGATTTGATAATTAAAACTATATTTTTATTTTAACTTAAAATTTTAATACCGTTCTTGTTCTTTTAGTAATAAATATTTTTATTTATTTATTTGAGATAGTAAAAATTAATAAATCATTACTATTTTCTATTTAGTATCAAATTTAAAATAAAAAATCAAACTGTTTTTAATATCTCCACCACAAAAAGAAAAAAAAAGAAAAAAAAAAGAAAAAGAAAAGACTGCGAGAGAAATGGGACAAAGGTCTATTGGTAGGTTTTGTCTCACCCTTTCCACAGAATTATCAAGAAGATCGCAAACTTGTAATGCTTGTCTCACAAGCTTCTCTTGGGTCTGGTACTACGAATGTAAATAGTGCAATAATTTTATGATGGATACTGATTGCACTCTATTGGTATGGTCCACCGAGTCCAAATCTTCTGTCCCACTTTTCCTGCTCCACTCTATACTCCACCAATAAATACATGCCACGTGTTCACCTAATTAATTAAATATTATTATTATTGATTTATTAATCCTACAGTTATTAATTAATAATATCACGTGGCATGTATTTATTGGTGGAGTATAGAGTGGAGCAGAAAAAGTGGGACAGAAGATTTGGACTCATGGTCCACCCCTATCGATGATATCAAATCTGAGAAACAGATTCACCATTTCCAACATTGACATCCATTAATGCTACTCAGTAAGAACAAGAGACGGTCAAAAAGTCTATCAATATTGCCGTATATGTGGATTTATATAAAGGCTGCACAGGTCCTACTCCTACCTATGTTTGTGGCAGAGATTGCTTTTGTAAGAGCATTTACTTTCACAAATCATGCCTTGAGTTCCCGCAACAGATCTACCATCTCTTCCATCCATACCACCCCTCTCACCCTGCTTGAGCAAACTGGAAGTTCGGGAATATGAAAAGCTTGTCACAAGTGGTCGCCCCATGCTAAATGCAGTGTAATAACGCCTGCCATAACAACATACGAAGGTCACGGTCACCTTTTACGATTCAAGGACGACATAATAATGTAAACAATAATTAATGAACTTAAGTGCAGTGCTTGCAATTCCAGTATTTGTGAATCACATGCCTTCACTTGTCTAGAATGTGATCTCAATCTTCATCTTCTCTATGGTCCCATGCATGCTATATACCATTAAACACAAAGATCATATTATGAATTCCCTCTTTCTTACAAATTTACATGTTGAGGAGGAAGTGGAAGATAATAAGTCAGACGAATTCTATTGTCATGCTTGCAATGGCGGCTTCAGGAATTTTGTTTAGGAGGTTATTAAGAAACTTAAATTAACAAATTTTAATAATAAGAGAACTTGAATATATCTAGTTATCAACCAAAAAAAAGAGAAAAAGGGTTTTACAATTTTACCACCTTGCACTCTTGATGCGATGGTCACTCCATAAATATAAATGTTTGTGCGGTATGAGGGTGAGGGTTGTGGTTCAAGTTTCCAACATAGAGTTTTATACACTTGTACACTTAGATTAGACTAGAGTAAAAATTTTATCTTGTATAAAAAAAAAAAGTTTTACAATTTCCTTTTACAAGTTTTCAAATTTTGAATTATTACGTGATAGTTCATTATGAGTATTTATTACCGATGTGGGTAACTATGACCATTTTATTTTCTTAAGTTTGTCTAACCCAATTTTAGTGTCCGTTGTTTATAACCCCAGCCTATAATTACAAAAGTTAGACCATTTTGTAGTTGTACTCTGCTATAATATATTATAAACCCGGTTTAAAATACTATTATTATTTTTGTGTGTGTTCTAATAAATATTACTGTTTACTCCAAAAAAAAAAGTTTGTCTAACATTTTATTTTTATGCAGTTATTATTTGTCATTTTTTTTATAAAAATATTTTAAACTAAATGACTAAACTCAACTCATTAGCTTTGTATTAATTATTGATGCACACAACAACACTCATTCAAACATAAAATAAGATACTATGTTTCTACTTAACCAATTAAATGCTTGAACAATCACTAATTTTACAAATTTTTTCTTGAATTTTTCTAACTTTATAACAAAAAGTTATCATATCATGATAACAATACACACATGTAACAAACCATTTCTATTTTCTAATTATTAAATTATATAAAGTTATATTTTATTTATATTGTATACACAAACATCCACACAAATCATTATTCACACAAATAACATTATAACAAAAAGTAATGTATACAAGCAATATTAGACACATTCATGTACATATAATATAAATTTATAATAAAAAGTGACTTACAATTCACAAACACCAATTTTTACCCTTAAGAGTCAGAAATATTTGTAATAAGAGTATAAAATTTAAATTAGGGTGTGCAAAAATATTTTTAAGAATAAATTAAAGTATTAGACTTCAAAAAAAAAAAAAAATATATATATATATATATCATTTCACCCGTTTATTATCATTTTGTTGCAGAATTCAAATGCGTCCTCCCTCAGATAGGTAAATATAAACCGATAAAATTTGAATTGTTTAGATTTAGAAGCTAGGGCCTTTTAATCTAGAACTTGAGCTGATCCTTAATTTATGATTTTTTTTAACCTTTTAAAATAAAAAATACACACTAGAGGAGATGAGGTTCTAACATAAAAATACACCACAAATTCGAATATAACTCAAATCAAAACCATGGTAATGTTTAAGAGAAGATAGAACAAAAAGAAGGAACTAAAAATCAAAATCATGGTAATTATTTTCTCCTACACTCAGATAATAAGTTATGACCGCGCGTAACCGGATGTGTGATTCTCTTGATCAAAATAACTGCGCATATGCGAGAAAATAACTCTCTTTTTTGAAGTAATTTTGGTTACACAAATATGTTAGAAAATTGCTTGATGTGCAAAAAGTTTAGCAGAAGCTCCACATGATTTTTGTTGTTGTTGGTGAGGGAGAGTGGGCTCAGCCCTATAAGTGAGAGGGGATTGGGCCCAAGTTGGACATGAGTTCTTTGAGCTAGATCCGCCTGGGTTAGTAGATGGGATTTGTATAGACTATGGAGTTTAGTCTGACTATAGGATAAAGGAGTTTGCATTCTAATGGGAAAACCACCTCTGTTACATAGAAGCAATCCTAACATATATATATATATATATATGATCTTGCGAATATTTTAAAAAATAAATTATATTATATATAATTTATTCTTATGAGAAAAATGCTTTGTTGTAACAAATGATTAATTCTAACATATGATATTGCAAAATAGTTTAAAAATAAATTATATATCATATATGCCATTACAAAATATTTACAGATTGTCACGCATCGCAACTAATCTATATATATATATTACTAAAAACTGAAGCGTAGCATTTAATATTGCTACGCTCCAGTTAAGCCACCTCATCCTTCACCTCATACTTAATTTTTTTTTCCTTTATGATAAAAAATTAAATATAGATAATGGGGAAACATGTTGATGCACTCCATTAAGATGACTATTCATCTCCTTCTTAGAAAAAAGAAAAAAAAAAGATAACTATTCATCTGCTACTAATCTACTACATATACTAAATCAACTCAATTGTTATCCATACAACACGAGTTATTTACATTCTTCCATCCAAAATTGGAATTTGGAAGCAAAACGGTTTCTTTGTAATAGTTCAACCCTTCCACTTTCAATAGCTAATTCAAATCTTAGATATTCTACTTGTAAGGTCTCTCTCTCCATCTCCACTTTAGTTTTTTCCCCCCCAAATTTCTGACTTAGCCAATGCCCAGTGAATATGCAAGACAAATGTGTGGAAACTATCAAGAATAGAAATTCCACTATTGATTATTGCTTACAATCCCAGAGGAATTTATTGATGATTCTTTGTTGAAATTTTGGGAAATCAATTTCTTTTACATATTACTCTTGATTTTTGTTTAGTGTGTTTCACAATGTTGAATTGTCGCAACTTCTGATGACTTTATGAATGGTTAGTATTTTTTGTTTAACCTTAAGACTAAATACTAATTTGCTCACAATGTGCATGGTGTTATATTTCTAGAAGGTAGCCAACCAATCATGTAACTCATATTTTTTTTTTTAAATAATAATAATAATTCTATGTTTTTTCATTTAGTCACAATACAAATTGTTTTTTTACCAACCATTGGCATTGACTCCCCTATCTATGTGTTTAGCAATATTCATGAACTCTTCTCTTGGCTATGTATTTTGACTTATTTTCTTTACATATACGAATTTTGGTCTGTAAAAAATGCTTGCCTTTATTATTTTCTTTTGGGGTCTACTTTGGTTTCAATATATCCGTGTTCTTGTAATTTATATTACTATGTATGTGCAAAGAGTGGTCCAGAAAATACTTAGAAATAAGTTGGTATGTTGGGACGTGGCTTAAGATGATAGCCTTACCACATAACCAAAAGTTAAACTGACACAGAGAGGTCATTACCTGATACGGCATTTGTTAACAGGTGTGTGGATGAAAGCTGCTATAAACAGAAAGCTTACTATATTTTGATAATTGGGAGCACGGGATTTGAATCTTAAAAAGTATCAGTTAAAGTGAAGTTAGAAGTTTCAGTTTGAATTTGTATTTTAGAGTCGTGGCTTATCTTATCCTTAACAGTTGAGCACTTGAGCTATAAAAAGTCTTACCAAAAGCTTATGGTTAACTAGCTTTATTATTTCTATTTACATCCAACCAAAAGTTAAGGCCTTTTATTATGCGTGAGTATTAGTTGGTGTATGTCACCATCCTCTTTTTAATTTTTTCTTGCATGTAATTATGGTCCAGTTGCAAATTAAATACAGTTGATAATATATGTGTAGTTCTTCTATGACCACAATTTTTAGTTGATTATGAACGGTAGACTATCACGGTCACAGTTTAAAAAAAGAAAAAAAGAAAAGAAAAGATTATCACGTTCACATGGATCCCATCAGTATTTTTTTTCCCCATCCCGGCCCTCACTATTGACCACTTAAGAGTTGTGGCAAGAGTTCTAGTGCAAAAATTGTCTCTAAACTTTTTCATGTATATGATACTCCATAACACACACGTTTTGCGCTTGCAATAATTTTCTTTTTTATTTATTTGTTTTTTGGGTTAATGTTATAATGTTTAAAAGTGATATATAAATAACCCATGTATTTTTTTTTTTTTTTTTTAAGAAAGAGATATGGTAACGTGGAATAATGTTTAAAAATGAGATAGTGATAATGTCCTAAGTTTTAGGCTGAATGAAGAAGATAAAGGAAAAAACCTAAAACTTAAGAAAAGTAAATTACTCTTTTAAGTAGTTTGTGTTTTTTAATTTAAAATTATTTAACTAAATGATAGAGATATTTTAGAGAGTTTAAGAAATTGTGTGGGGGTATTTTAGTATGTAAAAAGTTGAAAACCAAATTGGGAATCTTGTTATTAATAGTATATATAAGAATTTTTTTTTTTTTTTTTTTTTAGGATTGACAGTTAAAAAGGATAGAATTTTTTTTTTTTTTTTTTTTTTTTTTTGTTTTGAAGATATGGATTAGTAGGAAAATGTCTTATTTTGTAGGCATTTTAAGTGGTGTTGGAGATATATTTTTACTGGCTTGTACTCAAGTTTTTCCCCTATTAAACCTAAGGTTTAGGGGTATTTCTAAACCACATAAAAATCCAATATATATATATATATATATATGTGTGTGTGTGTGTCTCAGTTTCTTTTTACTTTTAGGTTGTTTAAATAAATCCTCTCAAAAAAAAAAAGGGTGTTTAAATAAATTAGTTCTCACATCCACAAGCATTGGCTCATGCTAATATTTAACATGCTTTTACCTTATTTGGTGTCTCCAGCATTAAATGGTGATAAGTTGATAACAACCCTCCATTCGTTTATAAATGTTAGGTTTAATATTCTTTTCAGTTTACATATTCCTAGAGATAGAGAATAAAATGGAACATTAATTCAAAATAGATTAGGGGATTTTTTATTCATTTCTCGACAGTAAGCTGACTTCTTCTTTTTTGGTTTCCTCTCGTATCGTTGTTTGATATATTTTCTTCTTCTTCCATATATATCATATCAATGTAATATTTTGTATGCCCTTATCCAAAATGGAAGATTCAAATTAAATAGATAAGGGGATTTTTTTTTTTATTCTTTGCAAGGGAGCAAGAGTTTTGTAACTCAACTAGTACATTATAGTATTTTCAAAGAAGATGTTTAGGGTTCAAATCTCTCCTCCTTCAACTATCAAATTATTAAAATAATAAATAAATAAATAAAATCTGCAGGGTTTGTAACAACTAACTGACATATAGGTCCCAATATTCCACTTTCACCAGTGTCTACCCAAGGGCTAATTTATAATTTATAAAGGGAAGTGTTAATGATGCTCTAATGGCATTGGCTTATGAAATATTTTTAAAATTTTTTTTATGAGAAAAGTAAAAACAATTGATTTTTTTGACAATTTTTTATATTTCTCATAAAAATAATATCAAAACTTTTTTAAAATTGTTAATTAAAAATTACCCCATGGACACCCATGAACAAGACCCATAACCCATTTATAAATCAAGGATATCATCTTCAGAGATCAGAGAGTCTTCAAAGATTGTAGTGGTAAAGAAAAAGATATAATAATAGCAGATATTGTCTTGACACTTGAGGTTAACATTAACAGTGAGAAAAATTTCCTCCCAAGCAGGATTCAAATTTATTAACTAGCACAGAGCAGCATAATTTTTTTTTTAAAAGTTTTATCACCTAATCCAATGGTGGGGGGATTGAAAATGCAGCAAAAATACCACCACACACCCAAAAATGAAGAATTTCCTTTCATCCAAAAATGGCACGAGGGAGTGACATGGCACATGGCCAGCCAAGCTTTTGGGCTGTATTTCATATGTCCCATTTGATTATTGTAGCTATATTCAAATGTGCCAAGTTGGAGGGGAAATTAGTTAGAGGCACATGCACAAGCTAGATTCTACCAAGTTGTTAGAAGTAGAAGCCATGTGCTGTATTAAACATAGCATGTGATTAGAATGCATTCCCAAATTTGATCTAGCCTAAACAGCAGAACATCACATTCCCTGTATCAAAATACTGACTTCAGCACAATTATGTATATTAATATACTTAAGTCAAAAACTTAGTGCTTAGAGTTTAGTATGGTGCCTTCATATCTCATAATCCATGGTTTGGGTTTGGGAGAAGAACCATCTTCAGATTGTAATCTTAAAGATTGAAAAGTGGGTTTTGCTATTTTACATTGTATTCTGCTGTCAGTTGGTCTCAATACTTAAGGTTGTAATAGATTTACAAGCTAGCAAAACAAAATCTTTGTTTGGTTGTAGAAGGTAGACCAACTTTAGGATGGTTGACGACTTCCTTAGCAAAGGAACCCCTAGCAATATTGGAGCATTTCGGTAGTAAAATGAAAATTCATAGTGATGGCCATTCTTTTAGTCTTTCTCTATGCAGTGATCAATTTTAAATTTAGTTTCAACAGATTTAGGGTGCATGATTTTGTGTTTATGGCTAGGCACCTTGTACATTCAATGTAGATAGAGAAGAAGGGAAAAGCATTTGTAACAGCTGTAAAACATTGGTAGAAACTTCCAAAACCCTAACTCTTCAAATATTTGCACAGAGTGCAGCATATTGTATATACAAGTTTGTGGGCACAGACACAGATGATGTAGGAAACCAAACCAGGTAAACTTCATCTCCAGTAGCAAATCTTCCAGCATAGTCTTTTAAAAGCCTCTCGAGTGCAAATAGTAATCAAAATAAGCCTAAAGCCATTAAGGAGCAGAAACCATCCCACAGTGGCACAAAAAGTTCACATGTGACTGGAATTTCCAGGGAGAGGAACCCAGTTGTTAAAAAGATCAAGATAATCCATGAAAATAAAATTATACAAGCCCTTGTTTTACCCCAAACTATGATGATGATTTTTTTTTGGGAGATATGAACACTAATCTGGTTGCCCAAACAAACAAACATGTATAATCCCTCTGCCAGATCAAGAGTCAATTGTCCACTTAACATGTCTTCCTTACTCTAGTTGAGTGTCCATGTGTAGTAAGCTCTGTTGAACTTACAAAAGAAATTAGTATCAAGTCTATTGACAATGTGCCAAAGTTATTTGCTAATCTCGTTAACCACAGACCATGGAGGGAGTTTGGAACTGATACAGATAATTAAAATCAGAATCCAATATCATTAGTTAGCTGTATCTCCTAAATAGCTCATGGAAGGACTAATTTCTCAGCTTGTAACTTTATAGTGCATGTATGTTTGCAAATACTATTTATCAGATAACCTCACTTACATCTTGCTAAATTTTTATGTGTTTTCTCAATTTAAAAGAAGTATAACAGGATTGGAGGGATTGGTCTTGTCATCAGCTTTTAAATTTGTGAGACTGGCATGGTAGAAAGATATTTTTGAATTTTCTACTTTCATGGGCCACAAAAACTTCTTAATTTTAATTCTAGGTATTATGTCTGATAAATTATCAATTGTCTTAAAAACTTAAACTACTAGAAAATAGTGAATTTAATCTTAATCTAACACTCTCTCTTCACGTGTGAGCCTAAACTGTCCTTATTAAGTAGGGCCCAACATGTGGGAATTTTATAAATGGGAGGTAAGCTGAAGACATGGTTTAAACCCAACTCCTCCTAATCTAATACCATAATAAATTACAAATTGTCCCAAAAGCTTAAGCTATTAGGAAATTGTGAGTTTAATCATGTAATCTAATAATGTCTAAATGTTATAGTGTGTAGCACAATCTAGAACTAATCTGGTATCTACTTGTTCTTTCAAATCTTACATCTTTATTTTTTTTTCTTGCTTTGGGGCCCACCTGCCAGGGAAGGGGAGAGTACTGTGCAGCTTAGTAAAATCTTACCTACAAAGCCTTTTTTGATATAATGTTGAGCCTAAGCAAGTTTCACATCAGGACCAGAACTAATTTTTTCCTTAATGCACTTCTGTATATAGGAGGAAAAGCTGCAAAACAAAATTTATATCATATAAGTTCTAACAATTTCATGAAAATAACAACATAGGGGTATAACCACAACAGTCTCACAAGGATATATACCTGTGTAGCTACTTTTTGAAGAGGCTGAATGCTTGAGGAAACAATATTGGCAACCTACATATCAAGTTATAAATGCAATTCCATTATTGTGTGAATATTAGCAAAAAATGGATAAGGTATGATAGGCCAAAATCGAATTGACCCCTTGTGATGAATTAACCAATTGATTTAGCCAAGTGAATTAATTAAGTTAATTAACATGCAAACGTGTGGTAGTACAAACAAATCACCAATAAACTACTTATGCAACGGAAAATAAATAAAATGGTGATTTGTTTACGAATGGGGAAAACCTGACGACAAAAACCTCACCGGGTGGTTTTCAGGTCACCACTCCCGAAATCCCACTATTATTACAACAAGCGGTTACAAGTAAAGGAATCTCAAGTACCTTACCAACCTACAGTTGAACCCTTACCCCAATGTCTAATTGGATTTGTTCTGTAGTGACAATTTCCCCTTTTAATGCATGGCTCCCAAGTATGTGACTAACTAATTGCGCGGATCCCAGTACACAACTTCAATCACTAACTAGAGAGAGTTGTTGGCTGCAAAATTCTTCAGTTCATCTATGATGAAGATCAAGAAGATGCTTGGTCACAAAACTCAAAGGTGCACATAACAGCAACTTCTTTAGAAGAGATGAACTAGGGTAAAACTTTGTCTGCGATCACAAATTGCTTGAACAGACTTTGCTCAATGCTTGTGCAACTTGTGTATACTTTGACGGCCCTTAAAAAAATCCATTTATATGTCTAGGGTTAAGAGAAAAGAAGACCAAACACATAAACACAGATCCCAAGAAATCAGATCAAAATTCTGATTTTATAAATCTCGATAGATAGAAGCTATTGAGCATCTATCGAGATAGCTATCGAGCCACGAGCAGAACAACTTCTTTAGATCTCGACACATGCTAGCTGTCGAGTTTTAGTAACTTTTTACTTTCAGCTTGTTTTCTTGGACATACTTAAAGGCTTCAACACTTGATCTTGAAACATGGTTTCTTGAAGTATTTCAACATATCCTTGATCTACCTAATTACAAGTAAAGTGCATTTTGTCAAAGAATTAGCCAACTACATAAAAGAATGACATATGTTCTTAATATGTGAACCACATATGTCCTAACAAGGTACAACAAAGAATTATGCCTAATTAGATCAGGAAGCTCTAAACATTTCCTCAAGGCTGGACAAGAAAGTAAATCTGAAGAGTAATTTTGAAAAATATTATCTAAACTAAAATATTGTTTTCGTCCCTAAAGTTTGCTTGATTTTTTTTTTTTTCATTTCTAAACTTTAAAAAGTTTTTTTTTCCCCTAAACTATTTAAAATGTTACACCATTTATCATTACACTTCAGAATTTTCTGTTTTAGTCCCTAAACTATTGAAAAAAGTTATTTTATCATCCCTAAACTTAAAAAAAAAAAATCTTTCATACTAAATGTGTGACCAATAGTTTCTTGCCACTTGTTCATCTCATGTGTGTCCTTTTTTTAAAATGTAATGGTCCATGTCAGACATGTCAGATTCTCTAATGCTAAAAATAGTGCCACATAAACACATTGGATAAAACTTACAAGCAGTGGAAAGAAATATGAAAAGTGTAATGTTTTCAATATTTTAGTGATGAAAAATGATCTTTCTAAAGTTAAGGGACGGAAACTGAACTTCATGAAAATTTTACAAATGAAACATTATTTTTTCCTATTACTAGATCAGTCCTTTTAGTGTTATTTATCAGGTGTGGCACAATAACTTGCAGGTGTGTTGGCAAAGTTGTATGTAAAAGAACCCTCCCCATTTGCTTTTGAAATGGGGTGTCCAATTCAAAGTGAAGATTTAGTATTTAAAAAATATAAGGGTGAACATGATGCCACCTAAATGAATTATCATTCCTTAGTTGGTGGAATACAATTTCAAATGATGTTGCAACAAATACATCTTAGATTTCAGAAAACCAAATCTTCACCATGACATAGACCATTTTAATTTAAAAGCAAACGGATAGGAGCCTGATCCTAGGCATCAATACACAAGGCAGAATTTACTTTATTTCAAAATTACCATAGCGGACACAGCCATCCTTGTCAATGTGTACCCCAGTTCGCTTAGTATGTGTAGTAGGCTTTATATGCATTCTTTATTACAAATTATAGGTAGTTGTCTGCATAAGTTTCACCAAGTGGGAAAGATAGAATAGGAGAAAGAAACAATTTTCATCTTATTAATGTGGCAAAAATGACAGAGGTAGTTCCAAGTGCAATTACCTGTTATCAGCTCCTTGCAACATCATGTCAATTGACCCTATCAAGAGTTTTTCAAGTTAATCCCTAAATTGTTCCAACCTAATTTGCCAAAGGAGATTAGGAAAATCATGAACCAATAGAAGGCAGCAGAAAAGAGATTACAAAGCAAAAACATAGATAGATTTGAATGCTACTAGGTCTATGCCTCAAAACACTGCACTACTTCGTTAGTGAGTTTATGGTAGGAGAATCACGCTTGTGAATTCAACATTCTAAAGTTTTCCATAAATTTAAAAAAAAAAAAAAAAAAAACTTTAAACTACGTGATTATTACTTTTTGTGAAGTCAATAAAAAAAATGAAGACTACAGTCACTTCCAGACAAGAGGCAAGAAGTTTTGGTCATAATAGTTGAGTACAAATATATATATATATATATAAGCTGAAATGTAGCATTTGTTGTTGCTACGCTCCAATTGATCCACATCAACGTCCATATCATTATCTTTTTTATTTTCAATTTTCCTATAATTTTTTTAACATTACTCATTCACTCTTTTTTTATTTTTTATTTTAATATTTACACTTTCCCAAACATTTCTCATTCCCATACCTTTACATCTCCCTACTGCCCTCTACTTTAATATCATTCTTATTTTGCATTGATTTCCCTCTTGGCACTGGGTTTAGTTGGCTGCACTGGTTTTAGTTTTGTTGTAATTAGCTCCAGCCGTAGTTACTGTTTTGTTTCCCTTGACTGACCCCAGGGTCTATACTTCTTTGTATACAAACTATATTAATAATATATCTATCATTACCTCTCTCTCTCTCTCTCTCTCTATATATATATATATATATATACATAATGATAATGGTAGTGCTACATAGAAGAGTGAAAGTAAATGAAACCAATAAGCACAACATCCTTCAAAGGGCATGCACACCAGAAACACATAAGAGATACTAAACCTTAAACCACATTTCACATACAATATAGCATATGAACTACAAGAATCTCGGATTTATAATTCCCTAAAACCAGATATCAGATATTGATTTACCACAAAGTCTTACCACATTGATGCATAACTACATTTTTTTTTAATAAACAGATGCATGACTACATAGCAATTAGTTGTGACTATAATCAGTTAAACTTCAAGGTTCTAAGTATAATTCGTCAACCATCAAGAGAAAAGAATAACATGTTTTCTCATGATGAAACTAAATTAGTTCAATGCCCAACAAATAACCGTACAAATTAAAACAAAAAGCAATGAGAACCAGTATCACTATCAAACTGCAATTGTTAATCTTTTGCAATTAAAATGATATCTAACTAGGTATAATATAAATTACAGAATTTCAATCTCTAATGTTTTATTTAATCAATCAATTAAACAAAAACCTTATAGTTCAAAATCCAAAGGAAAAAAAAAAAAAAAAAAAATAAAAACCTTATAGTTCAAAATCCAAAGAAAAAAAAAAAAAAAAAAAAACCCACTCTCTTAACAGCTGAAATAACACCCCCATTCAATGTAGTAAACAATGGTGAAAAACAAAACTACATTACACAACTATAATTAAAAAAAAAAAAATTACTCTATAGCCAGCATCATAACATAAAACAATTATATTCTAAACAATTACATAACAAATTACCAAAACACACATAACGTAATAACGAAGAACAAAATTGCAAATATCAAGATGATCGACATATTATCAAACAAAAACAGTCAGCTAAAAAATACAATAAAACATAAGAAAACCATAGCATAATGAAGGGCAAAAGAAAACAGTCAGCTCATTGAAAACAAAACACACACACACACACACACACACACACACAATGATATTAATAATAATATCATTTTCCTTCTCACCCTCCTACTTCTAAGGCACAAGTTTGTAAAGTGCAAACACCCATCCAACCACTGTTCATTTGAAACCTAAAAATCACCATTCATTTGAAACCCAAAAATCCAAACCAAAGCTATAACCACAACACACACACACACACACACACAAGCTCACCATCAAACAGTTGTTGAGGACAAATTTTTCACATCATATGACTTCATTTCATTGGCAACCTACACCATGTCAACACTATCATGGATTTTGGAAAAATCTCTTCTAAAGCCCAAAAGAGCCCATATTTACACAAAAAAGGCGTCAAAGCCCATGATTCAAGCTCATAGCACATCATCTCATTTTTGGCTCATAATCCAAGCTCATGAGTCTCATCGGAGGAATTTTGGGAGTCGTGGTTTGGAGGGCCAAGAAGTATATTCAGTAAAGCTCCAGTGGTTCAAAGTTGATAAAGGAAAGCATGTTGCTTGGCATGTCTTCCCTAATTCCTTGAACTCTAACGGGTCAGTGTGCAATAGGTAACATTTGGTAAGCCTCTTATATCATATAACACTTAAAATGATAAAACTATCCATACTTTTTATATAAAAATTAATGTCCATCATATAATATAAGTTTTAAAATATAATTATATCATATTATTATTTTCATATAAATAAATTCCAAGCACATGGCTAAATATATATTAGTATCTCATATCTAGCATTAAATGCTCTCTTTACTCTCCAAGATTTGGTTAAAATATAAAAAGACCATAATTACATATCTAAAACTTCATCAAATATCAACCAACTAGTCTATTACTTACCAAAATTATATATGGACTAAACATATAATTTTTTCCAAGAGAGGAAACCTAGTTGAAAATACCAAAAATAGCTCCAGTGGAAGTTACAACAGCTTCTGCACAAGCTGTAACAACTCCAGTGGAAGCTACAACAACTTCTGCAAAAGCTAAAACAGCTCCAGCGGAAGCTGCAAACAGCTTCTGCAGAAGCTGTAGAAGCTCCAACAGATTAACACATGTCCTAAAATGATGTCATTTGCCCATTAATGCCCAATCCTAGTAGCTTGCTATCATACCCAGAGAAACAAGAGGATCCCATAAAGATTATCTTGCCACTTTTAGCCAAATCATGAATTTAATGCCAAATATTTTTTCCTCCAAGCAAGATGTCATTTGGATGATATCATTTAGCTGTGACAGCTGTGATTGACAGCTGTTACAGCTATAACATCAGCCTTGAAGTCTCTAGTTTTCTTCTTTTGGCTAAAAAACGAAATCCCTCTAATAAAACCACTTACCTTGTCAAAGACTTTTCCTTATTTGCTAATTTTCCCTTCAACTAAGTTATGATCTAGTTACATAGCTTGGCTCTATATAAAGAGGACCAAGCTACACACTAAAGGAGACTAATCCCCTCTCTCATCCACAATATTCTGAAATTTCACCTTGCTACATATATCTCTAAACTCTTCCATACTTCTCCATCTCCCTTACAAAAATATCTCTTCTTAGATAACACCATTGCATCACACCTATCACACCAAACCATTACACACTATCCATCTCTCCCACACTTTAATTTTCTAAAACTTCATCATTTTGCTGCCCAAAAACACATTTCCATCTCATTCTTTATTTCTCATACAAAATCTCCCTTCTTAGAAAGCAACATAACCCATGACAAAATACAAAAAACCACTCTAGCTGCAGCTCTAATCTCACGTATTTACTACATTTAACCTTCATATCATCTATTTCACACTTCCATATATTTCACAAACACATTCCTCACAAAATACCCATACATACTCCTCATATATCTTTAAACTCCATGTCTCACAAAGTATACATATACAAGATCTATGTCCAGCAAAGTATCTATATATAATTCTTATACATATTACAAACACGATATCTCACAATATATATATATATATATGTATTTCTTACCATCTCCACACATCTTAAAACATATCAAACACTCTTCCAAGAACTTATTACTATAAGCCCTTTCTCATGGAAGATATATATTTACAATGCCAAAAGCCCTTCTTATGAAAGACAAAATACTAAAAGTCATTCTAATGGAAGGCAACATCACTCAAACTTGGCTAAAAACTAAAAGAGCATTACATGGGGAAAATCATTTAAGTGCATGATTAAGGGGACAAACTTAACCAACCGATGCACACGGCTGGACATGCTTTCTCTCCCTCCAGTTGTACCCATTTTTTCCTTTTAAATATGAAGGCTATTGAAATGTTTAAGTCTACTACTGTTCTACGGTTGGAGCCCCAAACTGAAGATAAGTCATTACATTTTACCTTCAAACTTGTATTATTAAGTATATTTTATTCTTTATCATTATACCACTCAACTAATGTTATTATACTACTGGAATGTCATCAGCTCATTATTGTTATATGGCTAGAGCCACAAATCATACAAATAACAAAGTGATGCTATACGGCTGGAGTCAGAAACACATAAGATAAGTCAATATTTCTCTATTTTCAAGATTACATTATTAAGTACATGTTAATTCATTATTATTGTACCGCTGGATGCAAATTACTTTAATATTATCTCATTATTTAATGAAACATGAATACATTAATGCTTCATTAATGAACACACACACACACACACACACATATATATATATATATATATTAATAAATTGATCTACCATAGTTGGACAAATTATTCGGACATATACCACCAATGGACATATATTACTTGGACATAAACCATTGTTAGATTTATATTACTTGGACATAAATCATTGTTGGATGTGTATTACTTGGATATGGACCATTGCTAGACATACCTTATTATGTTTAACATGAACTATAAACTGCAACTAGACATGGACTATTGGACTCATCCCATTGTTGGACATTTGACACCTAATTTATTATTTTCTAACATTGGACATCACTTAATATACATAATGATAACGTATCAACTCACCATCTAATCAAAGCTATCATGCTAAGCATATTATTTATTTATTTCAACCATTATCATGATTCTAAAACTTTGGGTTTCATCAATTTTGTAGGCTTAAAAATACACCGGAAGCCATTGGTCTACGCGGCCCAATGTCGAGTTCCGGGTTGAACTCCCCAAAACAAATCCGGTCCTAGCAAAGTCACGCCTCCAGTGAAAGACATGTGGCTACGCATAAAAATCACCCTTGACAACAGTTATTCAATCACAGCACATTCAGCCATACCCAAAACCCCCATTTTTCAAACCCAAACAAAATCATACAGCTCTAGTCATCAAAATAATTAAAACTGAAACAAAAATAAAAATAAAAGAGATTTGAGAGGGAGAGAAAGGAGACCTGGTAGCCATCAATGGTGGTGACACCGGTAATAAGCACCGCCAACGGCAGTACGTGTGGGTGCAATGAGAAGAGAGAGAGTTGCAAGAAAACCTTGAAAGAGGAGAAGACTAGACCGGAAAGCATCATCGGCAGTGGTGTGGGACGAGCTGAAGCCCACAAAGATTTAGCCATGGATTTACAATCTCTAAGAGAGGGTGTTTTTTTTTTTTTTTTTTAAATTCAAATTTGGGAAAGTTGAACTGTTGAAGTGAAAAGAGAAGAGATAGGAGAGAAATTGAAGCACGCGGATTGCTAGCGTGGAGATATGACATGTCAATTTTATGAGCATTAGATTTAATCCATGGTTGATATTAAAGTTGTAAAGTTGTGATTAAACTATGTTTTATGTTGGCTTTATTCCATGACAAAAAGTGTTGTAATTTCTTTAATCTTGTTCCTTGTATTTTGTGGGATTTTATTGTATTGGGTTTAGTATTAAGTTGGTGAAGAATCGAGCATGAAATGAAGATTAGTGCATTTCGCGATTAGCTCATGAGAAGTTTGCGAGAAGGGTTCCTGCGAAAAGGACATGTGAGAAGCACATGACTGGAAGCTAAAGAGTCGTGCTAGGCTGTCAATTTCACAAGTATTTCGCTAGTAAAGCCTTCTCGCGAAATACCCGCGAGACTCTTTGAATGGAGGATTTTTAAGTGTGACTTTCTTACCCTTCACTCATACTCTATATATCTTCATTACCCACATAATGTGAGGAGGCCATTTAGAGAGAAAAACCCTAGACAGGTATTCTACAACATGCACACCCATCTTTTAGAGAGAGAGCTAATCATCCTTAGTGAGAAATCATTCTAGCATCTTCTCATTTCCTCTCCCATTGTCATACCTTGAGAGGAGATTTGTACCCAAACACAACCCACACATTTTCAAAGTGTAGAGAATGTTTTGGAGCTTGGGAAGCTTTGGGGATTTGCCAAAAGAAACCGGTGAGGCTTAGCGGATACAATCAGGCGAATTGCGAGATCCGGAAAGCTAGACAAGACACGGTTCCGAGAAACCTTGGAGTAGGAGCTTGGAGGGCTTATGTACATTGGGTAGATTAGGCTTGGAGGGTCTCTTGCTATTCGTATATCCCAACTTATTGTCTAGTGGATCGATTTATTGCTTGGAGGGTGGCGGAAAGGTTTTTCGCCGAGTTCTTCGGTTTCCTTTTCGATAACATGTCTCGGTGTTATCTTGTGGTTGCATCTCTTTTCTCTTACTCTTGTGCTTTACTTGTATTGTTTATTGTTCATGTTTATGCACTAGAGTAGTATCGATTGATTGCGATTCATTTACTCTTATTCCGCACTTAGATAAGTTAGAGTAAAAACAATCTAGTCGTAATTTTAATTTGGGAGTCTAAATAAACTCTTGTGTTTTAAAAAAATTTCGAACTTAGTTATTGCATCCCATGCAATACCCTAGGTATTGCATGGGATATGAATCTAGAAGTCAAAGTTGCACAAGTAGTGATTACATTATTACAACACATTAATTACGACACAACTACCAGTGTCCACTGAATTACTAATGTGCTGGTGGTATGTTGTAAAAAGACACAAGTACTTAAATATATAAATAAATCATAAATGATAACTCCTTGAGACCACAGGTTGCCTGCAACTTATTAAATGGAGATATATGGGTCTGTTTGGATTCCGCTTATTGCTGCAAATTAAAAATATTGTAGCAAAATAATTTTTAAATGTGTGAATAGTGTCTTGAGACCTAGTTTTAATAAAAAATTTACTGAAAAAAGAGGCTTGTGGTTCTCGTGATCAGTGCATGGGATCTACTAACTGAGATGCAAATGCACAAGCTCAAAAATGCTATCCAAACTCCATCGTAGACTAATACAGGGGACCTTGACCTTCTTTTCAGAAATTAATATCTAATAACGTGAATAGGAGGAAAGTTAAAAATTAAATGACAAATTTCCATTTCCACCTTTAGCTTTAGCCTCTCCTCTTCTCTTTAGCTTTTTCCGTTTCCAATTAATTAATTAATTAATAATGTATGTATCAGACAAAGACAACTCTCAATGACTGGAACTGCATGGGGGTTTGTCTTTTGTTCATTTCAATCATATATTCATACGTTTATTATCATTCGTATCCAATTGCGCGTCGTCTTCTACTTACTCCTTTAAAATGAGTCCACTATGACTGCCCTTCTGTTACCACACAATATGCAACTTTGAATTAATCGATGCTTTCTTTCATTGCTCCATTCTCGAATTTTTTTTTCTAAATAACAATAAATATTAAAAAATTTAGTTAGTTGTCACATTGGAAAAGAATGTTGAAAACTAGCATCTCGAGTGTCTAAAACTCGAGTTCCATGATAAAAATCAAGTTTTTAAGTCTTGATTTGAAAAAAAAAAAAAAATCCACGTAAAAATCAAGTTTTAAAGACTCGAGTTCAGGGCGATAAAACTAAAAATCCAAGTAAAAACGCCGCTATAGGGCTTAAAAACATCACTATAGGGCTTAAAAATGGAGTTATAAAAAATTTAGCAGAAGAACGCCATTATAGGGCTTAAAAACGCCACTATAGGGCTTTAAAACGTTACTATAGGACTTAAAAACGCCATTATAAGGGCGATAAAACTAAATTTTTTTTTTGCATGGAACTCAAGTTTCTAAAACTCGAGATCTATGTGGCATTTTCAAATATGGATCTCGAGTTTCTAAAACTCGAGATGTCTACTTTCTCTTATAGTTTCAAGCGTTGTCTAACTAACTATATACAAATCCTTTGCACAGCTATTCTGCACATTCCCTCCTCCATTCTCTCTTTGTCAATTGTAATTGTTTGGGACCTTGTGTCTTCATCCAAAACCTAACTTTTCTAATTCCAAAAAAAGGTAACACATTAAAAAGGGTATGGGTATGCCCATTTAAACTTTTTAAAAGTTTGTCGCGTGATTTTTTAAATAACAAAATTTAGTTACATATAATCTTATTTAACATTTTTTTATTGAAGGTGAATTTTGACAAATTTATTATTAGATTACATTTTCTTTTTATATTTTACATGCTTGCAAAATTTCTATAAAATTAACGATCAATAGCTACGTCATTAATAAATTATTTAGATTACAAATTTTTGTAATTTGAAATTATGCATAAAATATAAGCTTATAGGTCATACATAGTTTTCAAACCCGAACTATTTAATGAACTGAAAAAGAGAGAGATTCAAGGGTTTTAAGGTTAGACTGAGGTCTAACCGTGATGACTTCATAATTAATTTAATAATTATTTAAAAGATAAATAAATATATTAAATTAATAAAAATGAAAAATTAACAAAAATAATCCAAATTAATATAAAAATATATATTTCTAATATATTTTTTATGTAATAAATTTCATTATGCAAATATGGTATATTAAATTTAAGAAAACATAATTATGCAAATAAAAAAATATTAAGTTTTAAGCATAATTAACAACCCAATATTTTCTTTTTTATGCCCCATTTAATAGTCAACCATTTGTGAAAAAAAAAAAAAAAAAAAACCCTACAAAGTGTGGAGACATTGGTTTGCCCGCTCATTAAAAAATGGGTTAAATAAAATTTAGTTAGTGCTTGATAGCAAGCATCAGTGGTTGACAGTAAAGCAAGCCTCAGTGGTTGAGGGTAAAAGCAAGTAACCAAGGAGTCCATGTGATCCTAACATGGCTAGGTTAATAGATAATTGAGCATGCCATGATGTTGTTAGGATCTCATATAGGCCTTTATGCCCCTGCCCTGTAAATGGACCTTTATGAGCCTCTAAAATATCTTTTATACCATGACCAATGCCCCAGTTGGTCCTAGACATGTGACCTGCTATCAGGAAAAGAATTGCAATAGCTAAATGATGGTGTGCAATATCGGTTAACCAGAGACCTCCAGTTACTGGATCTAATCCTCCACGAAAAGTAAGAAAGTCTGCATATTTTGACAAATTCAAGGTGAAAAATGGGGTTGCACCCTCAGCAAAACTGGGATAAAGTTGAGCCAAAAGATCCCGATTCAAGATAAATTCATGAGGAAGTGGGATCTCTTTAGGATCCACTCTAGCATTTAGAAATTGGTTAATCAGTAAAGATACATGTACTTGATGCCCCACCCAAGAAAGAGACCCAAGTCCTAGTAGCCCTGCTAAATGGTGATTCAACATAGATTCTACATCTTGGAACCAAGCCAATTTTGGAGCAGCTTTGTGGTAATGAAACCAACCAGCAAACAGCATTAAAGTTGCAAAGACCAACGCACCAATTGCGGTAGTACATCATCTACAAAGAACTGAAGAAGAACTAGAAGACTCTAGAGGCAAAAATGCAGATACAGCATCAATTTAAAACGCATAGAGAAAAAAGCGAGCGACGGAGAAGGAGACATAGAAGAAGAAGAAGAAGAAGAAGAAGAAGAAGAAGATGGTGGTGCGATCTTAAGTTTGATAGTCTCACGGTGGGTGGTTGAAGTTGAAGGCTTGAAGCTTCAACAATGGCTATAAGCCTGTAAGCTGTAAATAACCAAAAAAAGACTCTTAACGGTCTAACTCTGTATGTGAGGACTGCTTACGGTTTTCAAACTTGGAAGGTTAAATCGTGGTTCTCATGGTTTGCGGATTTTCTTATACAAGCCGATTATTAATGTTAAAAGAACTGCTTTAATGAACGGTTTCTGGTTAATCTGGTCGGACCATACAATCCGGTCTAGGTTTTAAAACCATGAGGTCATATAATAAATACTATCCGATTAGCACAAAATTTGACTTGGTTATTAAAATGTAAAAATTCTAAAGAATATGCAATTCAACAATTAAATTTTCAAAATATGTAGTAATGTTAACGATATTAAGTAAAGTTGTTTTCTAATGCGCTAAAACTAATTTTGTAGCTAAATTTTGTTTATTTTTAAATTAATCATATATGTCTTATAAACCGCGACGAAGTGGAACAGAGGAAATAGCTTCAATCTAGACTTTGTTCATCACATAGGCACCAGTCTCGCCCAACTTTGAATGGGATGATTAAAACTTATTCCTAGTAGCAAATGAGACAGACAAGATGAGGGTTAAATATTTGCTTTGAATTAGGTTAAGACGTGTTAGGTATATTGGGGACCTTGACCTAATTATATATGTATAAAGTATGATTTTTTGTCTCTAAACTTTGGTTTTTTAATATCTTTTTGTGTTGTATTATTGAATTTATATTATTTATATTTTAAGATTTGAATTGTTTATGATTTTTTTTAGTAAACAGTAATAATTATTAAAACATACACAAAAATAGTAAAACTAGTGATTTAGACTAGGTTTATAATACATTATATAACCAGAGTACAACTACAAAAAACCTTAACCTTTGTAGTTGTAAACTGAGGTTATAAACAGATCATTTATGATCTTTAATTATTGTATTGTTATGCTTTGAGATGTTTTTGTATCGCTAAAACTTGATTTTAAATGTTTTATGAGTTATAATTTAATGTATATAATTTAAATCAAATTTCAATAAATTATAAAAATAATTACATATATATTTTTTTTGAGTTGTGCCTATCTTTATGGTTAGGCTCAGGACGTGACAATGATGATTTAGTGTATGTCATGCTAGCTAGCTGCCCACTTCCCGTATAGCGAGGCTGTGTATTAATTTTCAAGTAGGTTAGCATAGGTTCAACTTTTAAAGTAGCAAATCAAGTTGGATGGCAAGTTGACTCTTTTTTAAACAGCTATAACTCAATCCAGCCCAATCCACCTAGATATATATTCATCTCATTTTACACTTGATCTCATATCAAATTTAAAGTTTTTTTTTTTCCTGTCTTTTTTTGGTTTATTCCATTATTTATGCATTTTAATATGAAAAATGAATAATACTTTTCCAACATATTTATAAGCATACATAGTGACATAGATATAGTACCCAACATTTTTTTTTTTAAAGAAAAAAGTTAGAAAGTTCTCATAGTTAAAGACCTATGTATTTTGATATATGGAAACATGAGTCAATTCCTAATTTTTTTCCAATGATTTATAGATGAAATATAACTTCTTAAATTTCTTTGAAATTAGAAAAATAATTTTTAAAGTTTAGTATATTATATATAACTAAAACTAACTCACCCAATCTGCAAAGTAGAAACCATCAAAATTTTCAACCAACCAGTCATTTTTGGAGGTTGATGGGTTGGCGGAAATTTCAAAAATTTCCATGCTACTTTTTTTTCAACTTGTTAATGGCAGGTTGTTTAAAAAAATTTCCCTTTAACTTGTCCAATCTAATACATGCATTGTCCTACCGTATAGTACCACTCAAATCCTCTAGAAGTAAGAAGATCCTCAAAGAGGATAGAGACGTTTGAAACTTCATGTTGAGATTAAGAGATTAGATTTTGGAGGAAATGTTTAAATATTTCAAAGAATCAAAGTGGAAACTAATTTTTTAAGGTGGATACATCTTATTCCATTTTTAATCAATTTTTTGATCCAACCTTTCAATGATGATTCATTTTCCTTAACAAACCAAAAACATAATCATTCAACTATATATATTATTAACAAGCTAGGAATATTCTCAACAGTATAAAAAAATAAAATTATATCATCCATTTCAATTACAAATTTTGATTCTTTGCCATGTGAAAACAACATCCCCTATCCAATATAAAGCACGTAGCTCAACATTAAAATGTAAAAAAGCACACACTCAATGAGGCTCTATCTTTGAAGTTGGAAAAGCCACACTGTACTCAAACTCAAAGGTCTCATTGGAGTAAGGATGGCCAAAATTCCCCTTACTTACCTCATAACTGTCTGAAGTAGATGTAGATTCAACATTGGGGTTCAAACCAGCTATCTGCATTATGTTCTCAATCTCTTTGACCACATCACCCATTGCAGGCCTGTTAGCTCCTGATTCTTCAACACACCTCATTGCCAGGTCCACGAACTTCTCTAATCCTTTCAGTGACGCTTGCAAACCAATGGTGGGGTCAAGAATTTCCTGAAGGTTGTATAATACTTTTGTTTTATTCATTGCCATCTCCACCACTCTGACAATGTATTTCCCCCGTTCAATTGGCATTCTTGCAGTTACCAGCTCCAACATTACCACTCCATAGCTATATACATCACTCTTTTCAGTCAACTGTTGGGTCATGTAATACTCAGGATCCAAGTAGCCCTACACCATAATAGAAAATCAACTCTTAGTCCTAGAATTTGATGCAATTCCATGTAATTCAAAATGATCCCAAGGCTTGAATGCACATCCTTAGTCATAGGAAATCATGTGTGCTGTTTGTTAAGAAAAATTTAAATTCTAGACACATGCATATGACTATATGGTCCAACAAGATATGGTAAGAAGCTACCTATGAAGAAAGACTTGGTGACGGGACAATTTTCTGCAAACATCTTGATCCAATTCTTCCATTACCAAATGTAATTAGATTATAAGCTCCTAATGCTTATTTTCTCATTACAAATCACATGGTAAAGAACACAAATAAATGTTTTGACTGAGTTTATAATAAACCACAGTTGTCCTCCATCATTCTTATTTTCCTGTTCATTTTTATAGAAACGCATTAATTACTATAGTAGAGGTTAAAAGGATTTTCCACTAACCATTGTGCCCTTCACTTGAGTGGTGACGTGATCCCTTTCATCATCACCCATAGGTTTAGAGAGACCAAAATCAGCAACTTTTGCATTTATGCGCTCATCAAGCAGAATGTTGGTTGATTTAATGTCCCTGTGTATAATAGGAGGGTTGGCAAGTTCATGAAGATAGGCCAGTCCTCTTGCTGCACCTAGGGCTACTTGTAGTCTCCTCATCCAATCCAACTTAATTCCTGACTTCCCTGCATAAGCAACAGCTACCTCATTTAATCTTTATGAAGAATTATATCAGCATTCTCTACAGGCTAATTTACATTTTCTGGAAAGAAGCAATCAGAAGGTGAGGGAAGCATTATAACACAATGATGGTGAATCCTCTGAGGTTGTCACTGGATGAACACTGCTGAAATATAACAGATTTATTAATTGCATCTTATTGTGTGGTTTGCTTTATTTCTTTTGCAAGTAGATACAGGAAATATGGCCTCCCTACTAGTGCCTTAATGGTGAGTACAGTATAAATTCTTGTTAGAGTTAGTCTTGTTATTTCTTATATTAGCTTGCTATTATTTACATTAATGTAAGAGTATTCTTGTATTCTTGCTATATCACTCTACTATTAATATGTGCTAAGGTTGGGCATGTTTGATGTGTATGCTCTAGCTTGAGAGGGAGTGTTGGAGTTTCCTTGCTATTTCTTTATATTAGCATGGGGGTATTCTTGTAATCTTTCCATATCACTCTAATATGACCATTTTTTACAACTTAACTGCGCTAATGAACATAAGAGTTCCATGATATTTTTTTTTAAAATAAAGTAACACACATGAAGTGTCAAACAGTACCAGAATTCATATAAAGGAGGTGAGGCATTGGATGGAAGTACCTGAAAGGCTATCCTTCAAAGAACCATTTGGAACATACTCATATACAAGCATTTGTTCACCTTGATCGAAACAAAAACCAACAAGGCTAACCAGATTCTTATGATGAACCCTTGATAGAAGTTCAATCTCAGTTTTGAACTCATGTCCACCCTGCAAAGATTCGTTCTGAGCTCGTTTGATGGCAATCGGTTGACCAGTGGGAAGAGTCCCCCTATAAACCTATAGAAATGTTGACAGATTAGACATTTGGTTTTTATTTTGAAAGAGGCATAGTTCAGAAATATTGTGAAAAGCTTAAGAAGCTTTTATTAACAAGAAAGAAATTAATGGGAGAACAAGGAAAATTTTGGAAAGGAAATTAAGCGTTTGAAGAGCTAGAAGAACAAAACAAATTGCATGAATATAAAATATTTCTTGATATAGAACTTGAAGAATCTTCTGATATATTCTCAAAAATTAAGCAAACTATTAATATACTGACAAGAGTAGTCATAATCAAACCTTCCCATAACCACCAGATCCAATAAAATTTTCTTCAGAAAACTTGTTGGTGTACTTCTTAAGCTCTTCAAAGGAGAAGCATCTTGCTCCTTTTAATTGAGGAATGCCACCACTGCCACCATTTGGACCCCACTGTGCTGCATTTGTATGGAATGAAAGTGATAATATACCCTTAAAATTTAATATTAACAGCTCTGAAGTGCCAAGTTTACATCATAGCTATCTTACAAAAAGGATTCAATTGCTCAGAAGCTCTTTCTGCTCTTCTCTTTTGGCGGAAAGCATAGACCCCTGCAAGGAGCAATAATAGAAGCAGGACAATGCCACCAACTGCTGCTCCAATTATAACGCCTCTACTCAAAGACTTTTTGGTTTCTGTAGAAACATAAAAAATGACATGAAAGAGGGAGAGCAAGAGAGAGAGATTGGTCATAATAATATCAAGCTAACATTGTGACAATTTGTGTTTTTAAAGATGCATCACAATAAGACAAATCCAATAGTGGAAGTACTACTTTCTATTTAAATGTGAATTTGAAGTTACCTGCATAGCAATCATATGGAACAGGATCAGGTAAAAAATAGTAAGGTCCAAAACCATCTGGGGGCTTAAACCTCTGATTGCTGAACAAAAACCCAGCCTGAGAAAGTTCTGTTGGATTGAAACAACCTTGGCCAGACGGGAAGATTAGTAGTTTTATTTTAAAGTCCTCAAAAAAGTCTTTGATTGGGTTACTCAGGGAGACCGAATTTACAGGCAGTTTTTCAAAAGATTTCATAAGATGCGCCTCAAGTTCTGTGTAGTAACCAAAGTGTCCCAAGTCTGAGATGGAAGTTGCTCTGAAAACTAGAGTTCCACTGTATGGATATGCGCATAAACAGTTGGGGTTGGAAACTTGACCCGAACTGCAGGAAATAGGCTGACAGTTATTTAGTGGAGTCGAGTATGATGGGCCATTATTTGGTTGGGAAACTGTGCAGTTAATGTTATGTCTCTTGCAAATTGGGTTGTCCACAAGTCTGCAGATAATAAAGGACAATTAGCCCAATAATGTCAGACCTTTAAAATCGGTTAAAAAGAAATATCATGGATATTTGACTTCCAATAAATGATAAAATAGTTATTTCTTCAACAATGCATTTAAAAAATAAACAACCAAAGTAACTGATTATGGCTTACATCAATTTCTGGGTGTACCCTCCAATGGTATCTGTGTAGCTAGAAATCAAATTTTTCTGTAGATCAATGAGTTGCAATCGGTGGCTATAGGTGGTGCTAATATTTAAGGAACCACTGAGCTGGTTGTTCTTTAATAATCTGTCCCCACATGTCAGATCAGTCACATAATTTGTTTAGTTGTATGTGTGTGTGTGTGTGTGTGTGTGTATAGCTAGACAGATTTCATTGTGTTTGAACCTATGGAAATTATATGTTTGATTCACATTGAAATCAATGCTACTTGAGATCAAGCTAATACTCACACAGTCTGTAAATTGGGAAGGCTGAATAAGGAAACAGGAACTTCTCCTTGAAGCTGCGTGTTTTCAATCTCTCTGCCAAAAAATGATTTAAGGGTTGAAATCAAATCAATACTGAAGAATTTAAACCTTTTCCCCGTTTGAAAGTTTCCTGAATATATTCACACACACATGCAAACCCAAGAGAGAGAGAGAGAGAGAAGAGCACCACCAATTTTACATGCAGGGCCATACGGCCATCCCCAAGCCAGAAGAGAGATGCTTTAGGTTGGCAAAGAAACTCTTAAATATACCCTAACAAACACAAATTCTTGCACAAGAAGCATTTTGTTCTGTCTTGCTAACTTAATTGACAAGACCAGATATGGGTCCCACTAAGTCAAAATTACAAGGAGATGGAAGACTGGAAGTGTAAACAACACAAAAAGAATGACCAGAATATATACTATTGATGGTAAGGTATTAACAGAAATCCAACTAAATGTTTCACTTCAATAATCTATCAATTGAAAAGAATCTAAGATGCTTTTGCGCAAAGAGTTTAAAGCTATTGACGGAGCCAATAGCCTTTTTTGGAAAGGTAACTATTGAACCCAAAGAAATTTAGAAGAAGACCATCAGCAGCCATCCTTTATACAATATAGACTAGCAAAATCATGTCCATGAGTTATGCAGACACCAGATTGATTCTATAGTGCTATTGATTTTGTTGGACCTGATTGATCATGTTTGATACTGATTGGTGCTTTTAGAGACATTTGATTGCTATTTGATTTTAATTCCCTATTACGTAATCTCATCATGAGTTTATTTTCCTTTCATGTTTGATGTAACTTAGAAGGACCAAAGTTCATTATTATAGATGGTTGATCATGGATTAATGAAATTTGGATTTGAAGGTTTTTTTCCCCCCAATGCTTGGAGGTGATTCCAAGAAGGCACAAGAGTTGATTCCTAAGCTCCTATCATTCTTGAATGCTTGATGTTGACTCCATGCAACTCTTGGTGGTGATTCTTGGATTCTATTTCACAGTTTTCATCACTTGGTGTTAATTCCAAGTAAAACCTAGGTTTTCCTCAAAAAAAAAAAAAGTAGTAAACCCTAGGTGCCAAATCCTAGTTCCTATCCATTTTTTTATTCTTCTCTTTGTTTCTCAAACACAAAGTCCCATTTTGTTTCTCAAAAAAAAA